>NW_027601333.1:102027-110513 GCF_053455715.1 Rhinoraja longicauda | reverse complement strand
GTATGTCCAAAGGAACCAATTTATTTCTTCAAAGCAACCATATTTCATTAGGAGCATTGAAGTGATGGCATGGTGCATTGGTAGCCAGTGCAATGGTGGAACAATGCGGGCTTTGGTTCAAGAGCACAAAATTGTGTTCACTCAAGAAGAATTTTTTTCTTTTAACATTAATCACTGGTACTTTCCGTAACATTTGATGTTAACTTCTGGAATTTTGTCAGACATTGGAATCTGACATTGATTCCCCGGTAAACTGACAGTGACTGTTTAAAGAAAGTGTGGTTCATGTCCAATTTATGTAGGCACTTTCCTGGTAACTGTGGGCATCTATGTCATTTTGTGAGTTATTTTGCCATCTACCTTCTTGTCAGCAATAATCTTGGAAACATTGCAGGTGCCTTGGTCTAAGATGTCTTTGAAGATGTCTATTTGCCAACTGTCATAACTTTCCATCTAATCTCCTAATCTAAGCAATCTGACCTTAATATATCAGTAAATGACTTCATATAATTCTCTATGTTCTGTTTTCACTTCATCACTCATAAGATCAATGTACGTTCCTGTCATTTAAACAAGGAGTCCCAAAGGATTCTTTTTTGCAAAGCTACCAGTTAATTCTGTCATGTTGCACAAGATATCCAGCATCATCTGTGGAAAGAGAAACACAACTAATGTTTGAGGAGGAAGACCCTTTGTTGGAACTTCAATGTGAGATGCTAACACTGTTTTTATTTCCATAATTCTTCTCTGACTTGCTGGGATTACCAGCATTCATCTTGGATAGAACGTTTTCAGACTCATTTCAGTTTCAAATTCATTTTCCCACGAATTCAGCATTGTTTTCCTTTCTATATGAAGATTGAATTTGACATCACAAATATTTGATTTCCCTTTTGTGAAATGCTCTCTTTCTTTGACATTTTTGATTAACCTTCTCTCTTATTCCACTACATGATTCCCTGAGCCAAATCTGTTCATCACAGTTGCACTCATGTAAAATTATATTAGTCCGGCCAACTCAACCTTGTCTTGCATTTGGTAAAGTGCAGTTTAGATACAAACCATGCAATTACTTTTCTACATTGTATACTTTATTAAATCTCTTTTCTTTTTGCATAGTTATAGGGTGCAAGTTGCATCAGGAGTTAAAATTGGCAAGGAAAGGTACAGTAGCCTGGATATAGGGTGCAAGTTGCATCAGGAGTTAATATTGGCATGTAACAAAGGTAATGCTAGGGTGGTTAAAGAGATTTCAATATGCAGGCAGACTGGGAAAATCAGTATGATACAGGACCCCAAGAAAGGGAGTTTGTAGATTGCCTCCAAGAGTGATTATTTGAACAGCTTGTATTGGAGCCTACCAGGGAGAAGGCAATTCTGGATTTCGTGTTGTCCATTGAACCAGATTTAATAAGGGAACTCAAGGTAAAGGAACCGCTTGGAGGTAGTGACTGTAATATAATTAGTTTTAATATGCAATTTGAGCGGGAGAAGGTTAAATCAGAAGTGTCGGTGTTGCCGTTGAACAAAGGGGACTATGAAGGCATGAGAGAAGAGCTGGCCAAGGTGAAATAGAAAGGGATCCTAGCAGGAATGACGGTGGAACAGCAATGGCAGGAATTTCTGGGCATAATCCAGAAGATGCAGGATCATTTCATTCCAAAGGCGAAGATAGATTCTAAAGGGAGTAGGAGGCAACCGTAGCTGACAAGGGACGTTAGAGATGGAATAAAACTAAAAGAAAAGATGTATAAGATAGCAAAGAGCAGCGGGAAGCCAGAGGAGTGGGCAACTTTCAAAGGACAACAGAAGACGGCAAAAAGGGCAATACGGGCTGAAAAGATGAGGTAGGAAGCGAAGCTGGCCAAGAATATAAAGAAGGATAGTAAAAGCTTCTTTAGGTATGTTAAGAGAAAAAGATTAGTAAAGGCAAATGTGGGTCCCTTGAAGGCAGAAACGGGTGAAATTATTATGGGTAACAAGGAAATGGCGGAAGATTTGAACAGGTACTTTGGACCTGTCTTCACTAATGAAGGCACTAACAATCTTCCAGATGCACTAGTGGACAGAGTATCAAGGGAGTCAGAGAAACTAAAAGAAATTTGCATTAGGCGAGAAATAGGATTGGGTAGACTGGTGGGACTGAAGGCTGATAAATCCCCAGGGCCTGATGGTCTGCATCCCAGGGTACTCAAGGAGGTGGCTCTAGAAATCATGGATGCATTAGTGATTATTTTCCAATGTTCAATATATTCAGGATCAGTTCCTGTGGATTGGAGGGTAGCTAATGTTATCCCACATTTCAAGAAAGGAGCGAGAGAGGAAACGGGGAATTATAGACCAGTTAACCTGCCATCGGTGGTGGGGAAGATGCTGGAGTCAATTATTAAATAGGTAATAACGGCACATCTGGATAGTGGTAAAAGGATTGGTCCAAGTCAGCATGGATTTATGAAGGGGAAATCCTGCTTGACTAATCATCTGGAATTTTTTGAGGACGTGACAAGTAAAATGGATGAAGGAGAGCAAGTGGATGTAGTGTTTCTAGACTTTCAGAAAGCCGTTGTTTGATTAGGTACCACACGGGAGGTTGGTGAGCAAAATTAAATCACATGGCATTGGGGGTAGGGTATGGACATGGATAGAGAATTGGTTGGCAGACAGGAAGCAAAGAGTAGGAATAAACGGGTCCTTTTCAGAATGGTAGGCAGTGGAGAGTGGAGTGCCGTAAGGCTCAGTGCTGGGGCCGCAACTATTTACAATATAAGTGATTTGGATGATGGAAGTAGAAGTAACACTAGCACGTTTGCGGATGACACAAAGCTGAGCGACAGTGGGAACTGTGAGGATAATGTTAGGAGGTTGCTAGGTGAATTGGACAGGTTGAGTGAGTGGGCAGATGCATGGCAGATGCATGGCAGATGCAGTATAATGTAGATAACTGTGAGGTTATCCACTTTGGCGGCAAAAATAAGGAAGCAGATTATTATATCAATGGTGTCAGATTAGGTAAAGGGGAATTGCAACGAGACCTTGGTATCCTTGTACACCAGTCACTGAAAGTAAGCGTGCAGGTACAGCAGGCTGTGAAGAAAGCTGATGGCATGTTGGCCTTCATAACAACAGGATTTGAGTATAAGAGTAAAGAGGTCTTTATGCAGTTGTATAGGGCCCTGGTGAGACCACATCTGGAGTATTGTGTGCCGTTTTTGTCTCCTAATTTGAGGTAGGACGTCCTTGCTATTTAGGCAGTGCAGTGTAGATTCACGAGGTTAATCCCTGGGATGGAGGGACTGTCATATGAGGAAAGATTGGAAAGACTATGGTTATATTCACTGGAGTTTAGAATGATGAGAGGGGATCTTACAGAGACGTAAAATTATAAAGGGACTGGACAAGGAAGATGCAGGGAAAATGTTCCCAATGTTGGGGGAGTCCAGAACCAGGGGACACATTCTAAGAATAAAGGGGAGGTCATTTAAAACTGAGGTGAGAAGAAACTTTTTCACCCAGAGAGTTGTGAATTTGTAGAATTCTCTGCCACAGCAGGCAATGGAGGCCAATTCACTGAATGAATTTAAGAGTTCGGTAGAGCTCTTGGAGCTAGTGGAATCCAGAGATATGGGGAGACGGCAGGTACAGGTTAATGATTGTGGATGATCAGCCATGAGCACTGTGAAGGGCCAAATGGCCTCCACCTATTTTAGATGTTTCTATGATGTTGGGGGAGTCCAAAACCAGGGACCACAGTTTAAGAATAAGGGGTAGACCATTTAGAACCGAGATGAGGAAAAACATTTTCACCCAGAGAGTTGTGAATTTGTGGAATTCTCTGCCTCAAAAGGCAGTGGAGGCCAATTCACTGGCTGCATTCAAAAGAGAGTTAGATAGAGCTCTTGGGGCTAGCGGAATCGAGGGATATGGGGAGAAGGCAGGAACAGGGAACTGATTGTGGATGATTAGCCATGATCACATTGAATGGTGGTGCTGGCTCGAAGGGCCGAATGGCTTACTCCTGCACCTATGTCAATGGTCTTAATTCATCTGCCTTGTTACAAATGCTTCATAAGTTCACATAATAAACTGTTACTTTTATCCTTCAAAACACTTTTCTTGGAGTTGACTCCATGCACTACAGCACTGTTTAACATACTCTGCATTACATCATGCTTGGTATTACTAAATGCAAAATTATATTCCATGGTCATGATTTTTCTCTTGATGTTTATAAATATTCATACGGTTCAACACGGCAGCCATTGGAGTCTTTGCAGGAAGCTGGGTGGGAAGAAGTGTAGACAAGGTAGTTGTGGACTGTCAGTGGGTTTGTAATAGATGTCAGCCTGTGATGGAGACTGAGATCAAGAAAGGCGAGGGTGGTGTCAAAGATGGTCCAAGTGAATTTGAGTGCAGGATGGAAATTGGTGGTGAAGTTAATGAAGTCCATGAGTTCTGGATGGGTGCAGGAGGTAGTACCGATGCACTTGTCAATGTGACGGATATAGAGGTCAGGGATAGGGCCAGTTTTCGCCTGGAACAGGGATTGTTCAACACAATCAAACTTTAACTAATTTACTGTAAAATAATTACGGGTGTTTAAAGTGGCACGTCAGAACTATGATCAAAAACAAAGCAGCAGTTGTAGTAAGGATGAGAAATTTGCAGAATAGTGAAGTGCAGAGAATTGTGCTGAATGATGTCGCAGGTGTCAGAAGCACAAAAACTTTGTGGATGCACTGATTTTATTCAAAACATCCTTGGAGCAACTCACGCTGAATCACTGAGCATTTACAAAGATGCAGTCAGCCCCTTTGCCCTGCTGTCGTCCTCAGCAACTCCCAGCTCATGATGTTATTTGACATCTGCACTTTGCTTTTCACTTGCCCATTTTAACAAGCCAGTTATCACACTGGGTTAGAAGAATTCTTAAAAACTTACTGACGTGTACCTTGTTCCTTGGGGGATATTAAAGACAGAATCCATCCCCCTCGAGTCTTTAACAGAATCATCTGGTGATTGATAACTCCCTCCTCCCCACAATCTTTCACTAGTCACGCCTGTAAATTATTTCAATTAACATCTCCGAGCAGCTCCATTAACACTGACGCATTTACTAATCTGTCTTCCAAATCAGAGCGTGGATTTTTTGCTGAAAGTGATCATTTCTGTTTCCTTCTCCAGCGGTAGACGGCGTGACCCAAGGAGACTGTCACCCCTGCCCTCACTGCACTATAGCATTCACCACGACGGAGTACCTTACAAGGCACTTAAGAAGGCATCCTGAAGCCTCCAGACCAACGCCAGCTGGTCAACCTTCTTCCCCCAGAGTGGACACTGATCCACAAAGTAAACGTGAGCAGAGTCCGCTCACACCATCTGACGGAAGGAGGGCAATAGGGAAGTCAAGTGATATTCCAGGACGAATAACGGAGAGACAGCATGAATGTGCAGAATGTGGGCAGTGTTTCACGCGGGCAGGGAACCTTCACCGACACCAGCGGACCCACACCGGAGAGAGGCCGTACACATGTTCTGTCTGCGGGAAGGGCTTTGCATGGGCAGGGCACCTCCACCGACACCAGCGGACCCACACCGGAGAGAGGCCGTATACATGTTCTGTCTGTGGGAAGGGCTTTGCACTGGCAGGGAACCTACACCAACACCAGCGGACCCACACCGGAGAGAGGCCATACACATGTTCTGTTTGTGGGAAGTGCTTTGCACACTCAGGGAGCCTCCACCTACACCAGCGGACCCACACCGGAGAGAGGCCATACACATGTTCTGTCTGTGGGAAGGGCTTTGCACGGGCAGAGCATCTCCACCTACACCAGCGGACCCACACCGGAGAGAGGCCGCACACATGTTCTGTCTGTGGGAAGAGCTTTGCACAGGCAGGGAACCTCCACCTACACCAGCGGACCCACACCGGAGAGAGGCCGTACACATGTTCTGTCTGTGGGAAGAGCTTTTCTTATCTCTATCAGCAGAAAGCTCACACCTGCCGTGAAACGTTCCCCGTGTGGGAATGTTTTTAAGGACACAGCAGCTTTCACTGTTCACCTGAGAGCCTGTGTAGAACAGTAAAAGGTCACCAATTGTCAGTGTTATCATTTCCTTTATATTATTTTATTTTTTATTATTTCAATTATTTCCTTTTGAATTACGTTGAGTAATTATTTATGTTTCCAGTCAGTATCAATATTGGCACTTGCTGTATTTCCCTCTTTATGGTGATGCTTTGTGTGGAGAAGTCTGGGGTGTAAGGGATGGGTCCGTGGTTCCCACTCCCTGTGTGAATTGGGGACCAGGGACGGGTATCATTGCCGCATGTCCTACCCTCTCCAGACTGCATCTTCCGACTGGGATAGACTGCCCCCACTGGGATATTCTGACTGAGCTATTGTGATGCAGTCTGGTTCTTGCACTGAGTTCATCAACACGGCGATTGATAAACCAGCCACGTTTATTGTTGCTGCAAGTCAGGGGAACCGTTCTGTGCCGTGGGCTCATTGCTCCGGTTACTTTGATCAAACTGCTGGTCCCTGCAGGTTTCACTTTATTCCTGTGAGATTTCTTGAAGCGGTGATCAGTAAAATGCTGACACTGGAGTTTGAATGTTTAAAGTGTTGTTCGAAGTATAAGCAGAAGGTGAGTTTGTAAATTGAATCGTTGGTTGTGTTGGTTGATGTAATTTATTTAACGGAGGTTTGAGACCCGAAATGTGTTTTAATTTGTATTATTCTGCGTTGTATTTAAAATATTTCTGTGTGAGGCGATTGACCAGCACCCGCGTTGTTCCGGCTAAATCTGTTCATGTTATTCTCATGTTATTAAAGTAATTGTGTTGTGAATCAATGTGATTGGAGTATGTTTAATGGCGGTTGCATCAACTCCTGGGAGCTCCGTGCATCATGTTCCCTGTTGTTGCTGATGGGAAGTGCAGCGGCTCAGTGGAAGCACGGCGCTGGTCACTGTGTAATCCCCTCCTGCCTCATCACCAAACCTTCCCAGCGCTCGGCTCTCCACCCCTGCCGCTGCAGCGCCTGCACACATGCACCGTCCAGTATTTATGCTCTTTGTTCAGCCGGCCGGCTTCACCCTCTGCAGCGCTGCATCAATACACACGCGGCTCATGCGAGCTGTTTCCCCAGTCTGTGTCCGATTCGCTTGTGACGTGGTCCCTGCTCCTCCGGCCGCTGTGAGGTTCCCGCGGTGGGCGACGAGTGCGTGTGTGTGTGGGACCCCAGTGAGTGCGGGCGGGAGGGAGGGCGAGGGCAGCGTCAGGAAATGGAGGGGAGACACAAGGAACTGCAGATGCTGGATTACAAATAAAATACACAGCGCCGGAGTAACTCAGCGGGTCAGGCAGCATCTGTGGAGGACATGGATAGGTGACGTTTCGGGTCGGGACCCGTCTTCCGACTCTAATGGAGGGGATTGGATTCAACTGCTGTCAAGCTGACAAAGGTCATAAGTGATAGGAGCAGAATTAGGCCATTCAGCCCATGGATGTGTGGTTGAGGCAGGGACTATCCTGGCCGGAGGTAGTTGAGGCAGGGACTATCCCAACATTTAAACAGTTTATTCTTGCACTAATAGGAAGCTTCACTTCCACTGCTTCGCCGATGATATCCAGCTCCTCATCTCCACCAAGTCAATCTCCCCCACCACACACTCTACACTGACAAACTGCATCACTGAAATAAAATCTTGGCTTCAATCAAATTTCCTCAACAAATCTGAAATCATCATCATTGGTCCAAAAACACTCACCAAATCCACCCAAAACTTCATCCTCAATATTGATGGTCTCCCAGTATCCACCTCACATCCGGAATCTTGGAATCATCTTTGATCAAACCCTCTCCTTCGACAAACACATCACAAAGACAGCCTTCTTCCACCTCAAAAACATCGCCCGTCTCCGTCCATCCCTCTCCTCCACAGCTGCAGAAACCCTCATCCACGCCTTCATCACCTCCCGTCTGGACTACTGCAACAGCCTCCTCTATGGCTCACCCTCAAAAATCATCAGTAAACTTCAATACATTCAAAACTCCGCTGCCCGTCTACTCACCCACTCCCCGATCCGTGACCATATCACCCCCGTCCTTTACAAACTCCACTGGCTCCCCATCCCCCAGAGAATCCAGTACAAATCTTCCTCATGACCTACAAAGCCCTCCATAACCTGGCCCCATCCTACCTGACTGACCTCCTCCACAGGCACACTCCCACCTGCACCCTCCGCTCTGCTACTCCCAATCTCCTATCCCCCCACATCCGGACCAAACTCAGATCCTGGGGGGACAGGGCTTTCTCCATCGCTGCTCCCACCCTATGGAACTCACTACCACAAACCGTCAGAGACTCCTCCTCACTCACCACATTCAAAACATCACTGAAGTCTCACCTCTTCAGCACTGCCTTCAACCACTGAAGGTCACCTCACCTTCTGTCTCCTTTCTCTGTTCGTTTACTTA
>NW_027601333.1:74585-101527 GCF_053455715.1 Rhinoraja longicauda | reverse complement strand
CAGGGCTCTGGGAACTCGGCATCTGATGGGGACGAGGAGGGTTCCAGAGGAAAGGCAGGGACAACTTAGGATCCGGCAGCAGAGTGGCTCCGTTAATGGATTCATTCCTCAGTTCGGTAACAACACACGCCGGTAGATCCGCGGCCACTGGTTCAGGAGATCGATCCAATTATTGACCAACAGGTGGAGGAATCCGACTGTGACAGACTCCACAGCGAGACGTGTCCACAGGAGCGGGTGTTCACTCTGATCAATAACTCAGACACAGTGAACTTCACAATGTAAACCCCTCCCAGTCACACCGTCCCGGAGAGCTGCCTGTCCCGAGCACTGGGACAACTCTGGGCAAGGTCCCACTGAAGGCAAGAACAACATTCTAGTGGGTCCCGGCAGTGGGAGAAAGAGAGGGTTAGTTTCGGCTGTCTGAAAATGAGAAAAATCACAGCGTTAATTCAAAGATATTTCATTTAGAGGATTGATATACTTCACATATTCTTGTACAACAATCATCAGTTAGGAATATTGTAACACGATCAGAATCATGTCAACACCGGTTAACAGACGGAGTTATAAAACTTGAATCGTTCTGCTCACTTACCAGGGACTCCAACGGCAGCAATGATCACATACAAGATTTTCTCCACGGCGTAATATTCGTACAGCTTTTCCCACATGTTCTCTGCCCAGCGACGTGTCCCCGTGAACTGCCGGTAATCTCTCGGAATGAAATGCCGGGGCAGAACATTCCCGGAGATTTTATACCATTTTCCGTCTCCACCGGGACAGTGAAGTTTCAACAGAATTAAAAATAGAGCTTTTGAAATGATTCGCAAACAGATGACATCAGCCAAGTGAAATCCCTGCTGAGACAGGTCGTGATTTATTCAGGGAATTGATTGAGAAACTCCAAAGACTGGGAATTGTGGCGATACTGGGGGATGGAAATTGGGAGCGGCATATTTCCAGCAAAGGGGATATTGGTTCAAACTCCATCTGGTCCAACTCTCCACCTCGTGTTGTTTATCTGATTTCCTTCACTCAGCAAGGCAATCCCAAATTTAAGGGACCGTCTCAATGCTTCTGGTGCCCAGTTTAAAGGTGGACTAGACAGCCTTTGTCAGCGTGATGAATTAGTTCAACAGATCACATCAGTCTAAAATGGCCCGTCCACTCTGTTTTAACACTCAATGTGATCTCGGCTTAACTGATTGTAACCTCAACCCCACACTCCCGGCGACCCCTAGTAAGCATTTAGTCCTTGCTTGCCTGGAATGGATCTGGCTTTGCCTTGGGACAACAACATTCTCTACCTTCATCACCTCTGAGGAGGAACGACCCAAAGACTCACGACACTCAGTGAACAGAACCATTGCCGCCTCAGAATTGTCTTAAAAGTAGAACAAACGGCGAATGATGCAACATCTCTCCCTCCTCTCTTTCTCTCTCTCTCCATCTTTACTGCTATTCTCTCTCTGAACTGTTACTCTTTCCCCTACACTCTCTATTCTCCCTCTCTGTGCCGCCCGCTCTCTGCCAACCTCTCTCCCCTCCCCCTCCCACTCTTACTGCATCTCTCCCTCCTTCTCCCTGTACCTCTCTAATGCTTCCCTCTCCCCCTTTTGCCAACCCACTGGCTCTGAACTCCCCTCTCTCCTCATTTTCCCACTCTCCCTTTGATCGTTCACTCTCTCTCCACCTCTTCATTCGTCTTCTCCCCTATCTCTCCCTTTTATCTTTGTACGACCTATTTCTCTATCCATTTCCTCACCTCTCCATCACTTACCATCACTTCTCTTTCCAAAGCCTTTCTTGGCAAGTGCAGTTAAAACGGTTAGCCACCATGGGATGTAACAGCTGTCCCTATACCTCTCCCCTCACGCTCGAGAAGCCCTTCCAGGTGAGACAGATGTTCACCTGCACCTCCTCTAATCTCATCTACTGCATGTGGTGTTCAAGATATGGCCTCCTTTACATCGGCGTGGTGAAATGGAGACTCGGCGACCGTTTTGTCGAACACTCACCCTCGTTCTGCTAAGGCTTGCCGTATCTCCCCGTTGCAAGCCATTGTAACTCCCCCTCGCACACTGACCTTTCTGTCCTGGGCCTCCACCAGCGCCAGAGAGGTTACATTAAAACCGAAAGAACGCCGCTTCATAGTCCGCTTGGGAACCTTGCAACCTAATGGTATGAACATTAGCAAATGCCAGGTAACTAACGTGCAACTTCCCGCTCTTCCCTCGCTCTTTCTCTTGCTTCACGCGGACTCGAACCTGTTAATCCCCTCCACCTCCATCTTCAACCGATATTCCCTCCTCTCTCTTTATAATTCCAACCTGCTCAATCCTTATCTCGCAACTTTAATCTTTTAACCTCCGGTCTCAACCACCTAACTATGAAAACGGTATTCACCCACTCATCATTCAACTCGCTTTGTCCTGCTGTTCCAGCCTTTTCCAGCTTCCCACCACAATCAGTCTGAAGAAGGGTCTCGAACCGAACTTCACCCATCCATGTCCTTGGCAGGCTTAGCTAGTTCGACGTGCCCTCTACAACTCTCACCAACTTCGACAGATGCACCATAGAAAGTATTTTATCAAGATGCATCACAGCTTGGTTTGGGAACAGCTCCATACAAGAACGACAGAAATTGCTGCGAATTGTCCAGACCATCACACAAAGCAACCTCCCATATATTGACTCAATTTATAAACCACGCTTCCTCGGCAACGCCAGCAGCATAATCAAGAACGAGTCGCACCATTGCCACTCCTGCTTCTCCTCTGTCCCATCAGGCAAAATGTACAGAAGTGTGAAAATGCACACCTCCAGTTTCAGGGACAGCGTCTTCCCAGCTGTTATCAGGCAACGGAATCATCCCACCACAACCAGAAAGCAGTGCTGAACTACTATCTACCTCTTTGTTGATCCTCGGACTATCCTCGATCGGATTTTGCAGGCTTTACCTCGCACTGAACGTTATCCCCTTATCATGTATCTATACTAAATGGCTCGACTGTAATGATGTATTTTGTTTCCATTGACTGGGTAGCACGCAACAAAAGCTTTTCACGGTACCTCAGTACACGTGACAATAAACTGCACTGAACTGACATACTCAACTAGATTTCTCCAGAGGTGTAGCCTGACTCGCATTAGATATTGATTGTGTGTGACAGTGTGAGTGTGCGAGTCCGTGCAAGAGTGTGCTAGCACGTGTATGCGAGTGTGAATGTGTGAGATTGTGCACATGAGTCGGTGTGTGTGTGTATGCGTTAGTGTATGCGGTTGCGGGAATTTCAATGATTCAGCGATACCTTATTATCACGTACCCAGGTAGAGTGAAAGGCTTAGTTTTGCAGACAACCCGGTAACATCATGTAGAAGACCTCACCGAGGCGGTACACAAGAGTCGCCACATTTTGACGCCGACAAAGTTACAAACGTTGGCCGGATAGTTGTATCTCCTGCCTGCCGCCGCACCGCGGGTCGCCCCTTCGTTCTCGGCGGCCTTCCTCGCTCTCCGACGGTCCACCTCGCTCTCTGCGGTTCCTCGCGGCTCCCACCTCGCTCCCGAGGCGCGGTTCTCATCGCCATCCGCGGTGGGCGAACCGGGCCGACACGGGCCGACTGAAGGGCTTGGCCCAGCTCAACGGGAACACTCCCGGCCACACTGCGCTGCGCTGCTCGACGCGAACATCCAAGGATACACTCAATCCCGAAATGTGCGCGTGTGCATGCGGGTAGAGTATGTAAGAGTGCCTATATTTGTGTGTGTGTGTGTGTGTGTGTGTCTGTGCGAGTGCGTGAGTATGCGTGCGAGTGTGTGAGCATTAGTAAGTGTGGATGCAAGTGCGATTGAATGTATCTGTGTCTGAGTGGGAGAGTGCATGTGGGTTTGTGAAGGACAGTGTTTGCGTCTGTGCGTGTGTGTGGCTGTTTGTGAGAATGTGAGTGAATATGTGGGATGTGAGTTTGCCAGAGTGTTTGAGCGTGTAATTCTTTGATAGTGTGTGTGTGTGTGTGTGTGCGCGTGTGGGAGAGTATATGATGGTGTTGTCAGATAATGTGTTCGTGTGTATGTGTGTGAATAAGTGCGTGTCTCTTCGTGCTAGTGCGTGTGAATATCTGTTAGTGTGAGTGCATGTGTACGTGCGATTGCATGTGAGAATGTGTGAGAGTATATTTGATTGTTTGTGATTGCATTTGAGAGATTGTGTGTGTCTTCGTGCGCGGGTATGTGTGTGTGCGTGTTTGACTGTGTTTGAGGGTGTGAACATGTGTGTTTGTAATGATGTAATGGCATACTGTGGGTTTTAGTGACGACGTGACACGGTGTGGGGCATTACTGATGGAGTGACGCACTGTGCAGTGGAACTGATGGAGTGACAAAATGCATGGTAGTAATGGTGGATTATCACACTGGGTTGGTACAGATGGAGTGAAACAGTTTGAAGTTGTATTGATGAAGTGACACACTGCGCAGTAGTACTGATGGAGTGACACAATGTGGGGTAGTACTGATGGAGTGACACAATGTGGGGTAGTACTGATCGAGTGACACAATGCGCTGTAGTACTGATGGAGTGACCCCAGTTGATGCAGTACGGGTGGATGAACATACTGTGGTTTGGTACAGATGGAGTGACACAATTTGCAGTAGTACTGATGAAGTGACACACTTTGCAGTTGTTCTGATGGAATGATAATAATAATAATAATAATAAAGATTACATTTATATAGCGCTTTTCATATACTCAAAGACGCTTTACAGGGATTTAGAGAACATAGGGAAGTGAATATATAGATAAATAAGTAAACGAACAGAGAAAGGAGACAGAGGGTGGGGTGACCTTCAGTGGTTGAAGGCAGTACTGAATAGGTGAGACTTCAGTGATGTTTTGAATGTGGTGAGTGTGGAGGAGTCTCTGACGGTTTGAGGTAGTGAGTTCCATAGGGTGGGAGCAGCGATTGAGAAAGCCCTGTCCCCCCAGGATCTGAGATTGGTCCGGATGTGGGGGGATAGGAGATTGGCAGCAGCAGAGCGGAGGGTGCAGGTGGGAGTGTGCCTGTGGAGGAGGTCGGTCAGGTAGGATGGGGCCAGGTTATTGAGGGCTTTGTAGGTCATGAGGAGGATTTTGTACTGGATTCTCTGGTGGATGGGGAGCCAGTGGAGTTTGTAAAGGACGGGGGTGATATGGTCACGGATCGGGGTGTGGGTGAGTAGACGGGCAGCGGAGTTTTGAATGTATTGAAGTTTACTGATGATTTTTGAGGGTGCGCCATAGAGGAGGCTGTTGCAGTAGTCCAGACGGGAGGTGATGAAGGCGTGGATGAGGGTTTCTGCAGCTGTGGAGGAGAGGCATGGACGGAGACGGGCAATGTTTTTGAGGTGGAAGAAGGCTGTCTTTGTGATGTGTTTGATGTGTTTGTCGAAGGAGAGGGTTTGATCAAAGATGATTCCAAGATTCCGGATGTGAGGTGAGGTGGATACTGGGAGACCATCAATGTTGAGGATGAAGTTTTGGGTGGATTTGGTGAGCGTTTTTGGACCAATGATGATGATTTCAGATTTGTTGCAATTGAGTTTGAGGAAATTTGATTGAAGCCAAGATTTTATTTCAGTGATGCAGTTTGTCAGTGTAGAGTGTGTGGTGGGGGAGATTGACTTGGTGGAGATGAGGAGCTGGATATCATCGGCGAAGCAGTGGAAGTTGAGACCATGACGGCGGATTAATTGACCAAGGGGGAACAGGTAGAGGATGAAGAGGAGGGGGCCAAGGACTGAGCCTTGGGGGACACCGTGGGGCTCTACTGACGTAGTGACACACTGCGGTAATACTCATGGAGTGGCACAATGTGTAGTACTGTTGTTATGACAAACTGCGGAGTAGTACTGACGGAGTGACACACAGTGGAATAGCACTGATTTAGTGACAAATTGTGAGGTCATTGCATCAGTACTACCACGCAGTTTGTCACGCCGTCAGTACTACTTCAGTGTGTAACTACATCCCGTGGGGGTAAAACTGATGGAGTGACACGCTGTAGAGCAGTACTGATGGAGTGACACACGGTGCATATTACTGATGGACTGACACACTGCGCAGTTGTACTGACGGAGTGAGATACTTCGGTGTAGTGCTGATTGAATGACACACTGGGGGTAGTGTGGACAGAATGGCGCACAGTGGGCTAGTACTGAAGTATTGACCCAATCTTTGGTGGTACTGTCGGGTTGCACATTGTGGAATGGTAAGGACTGACGGTGGGGCAGTACAGATGGAGAGTTACACTGATGGGTAATACTAATTGAATGAGTCCGTGTGGTTGTACAAAATGGAATAACAAGCTTAAGGCAGTACTGATGGAATGCATCACTGTAGTGTAATACTGATGGAATAACATATTGTAGGGTAGTACTGATGGAGTGACACGCTCCAGTGTTGTACTGATGGAGTGTAACACTGTGGAGTAGTACTGATGTAATGACGTACTGTGGAGGTGTATTGATGGAATGACACACTGTGGGGTAGGACTGATGTAATAAAACATTCTGTTGGAGTGACACAGTAATACTGATGGATTGACACGCTGTGCGGTAGTACTGTTGCGATGACAAACTGTGGTGACATATTGATGGAATTACACACTATGGAGTCGCTGCGATGGGTTAGCACACTGTGGGGTAATGCGGATGGAGTGACCCACTGGGATAGTCCTGATTGAATGATAAACATCGGGTAGTGCTAATGGCGTGAGGCATTGTGGGGAAGTACTAACAGAGTGAAACTGTGGAGAATTACAGACGGAGTGACTAGGTGAGGTAGGACTGATGGAGTGGCACACTGTGGGGAATACTAATGGAGTGACGCTGCGAGGAAGTACTGATGGGTTGACACTGTGGGGTAGTACTGATGGAGTGACACGGTGCGTGGTATACTGATGGAGTGATAATCAATGGATTGTACTGATGGAGTGACACACGGTGGCGTAGTACTGATGCGACGATAACACGAGTGATATTCCTGATGGTGCGACGATCTGCGGGGAGGCACTGGTGGAGTGGCACAATGTAGGGTGGTACAAATGGAATAACAAACAATATTTTAGTACTGATGCAGTGGCACACTGTGGGTAGTGCTGGTGGAGTGACACACTTTGAGGTAGTACTGATGGAGTGACACACTATGTGGCAGTTCTGACGCAATGGCATACTGTGGGATAGTACTAATTGAGTGACACCCTGCGGTGTAGCACTGTTGGAGAGACATATTCCAGGTTAATACTGCTGGATTGAAGCACTGTGGGGTAGTACTGATGGAAGGACTCATTGTGTACTACTGATGGAGTGACACCCCGTTGGATAGTACTGATAGAGTGACACCCTGTGCGGTAGTACTAATGGAATGATACACAACGTGTTACTGATGTTGGAAAACACTGTGGGTGTGTATTGATGGAATGGTATACAGTGCGGTAGTACCGATGAAGTGACACGCTCTAGGGTTGTACTGATGGAGTGACATGGTGTGTTGTAGTAATGATCGTCTAACACACTGTAGGCTTGTATTGATGGTGTGATAACCAGCGGGGTAGTATTGATGGAGTGACACAATGTGGGCAGTACTGATGGAGCAATACACTTTGGGGTAGTACTAGTGAAGTGACAAACTGTGGGCGGGCAGTGATGGAGCAAAACATTTTGGTGTATTACTGATGGAGTTTCACAGTGTGCGGTAGTACTGATGGAGGAACACACGATATGGTAGTACTGATTTCGTGGCACACTGTCGGATAGTATTAATGGTGTGAAACTAAATGGGGCAGTACTGATGTAATGACATATTATAGGGTAGTTCTGATGGATTGACACACTGAGGGGGAGAACTGATCGAATGACAAACTGTGGGTTAGTTCTGATGGAATGGCTATCCATTGAGTAGTATTGATGCAATGGCATTCCATGGGATAGTTTCGAATGAATGACATGTTGTGATGCAGTAATGATGGAGTAACAGACGATATGGTAGTACTGATTGAGTGACACGCTGTGGGATAGTACTTATGGATTAACATCCTGTGGGGTAGTACTGAAGGGCTGGTACATTTTGGGGTAGCACTGATGGAGTGACACATTCGACGGCATTACTGAAGGGGGGGAAAGCTGTGGGTAGTACGGATTAAATTACATAACTAAGGTAGTACTGACGGAGTAAAACACCGTGTGGCAGAAATTATGGAATGAAATACTGTAGGGTTGTACTGATGAGAGTGACACGCTCTTGGGTTCTACTAATTGAGTAACATGCAGTACTGATGGAGTGACAGACTGTGAAGTAGTATTGATGAGTGACCTAACGTAGGGTATTATTGATATAATGGCACATTCTGGGGTAGTACTGATGGAGTGACATCATGTGCTGTAGTACTATTGTTATGTCATAATGTGGGATGGAATTGATAGAGTGACACTATGTGGTAGTACTGATGGAGTGACGCACTGTGGGGTAGTACTGCTGTAACGGTATACTGTGGGATAGTACTGAAGGAGTGACATCGGCGAGACCAAACGCAAGCTCGACGATCGTTTCGCTGAACAGCTCCACACAGTCCTACCTGATCTCCCGGTTGATCAGCACTTTAACTCACTCCCGCTCCCCCATTCCCAATCTGAACTTTCTGTCCTGGGCATCCTCCATTGTCAGAGTGAGGCCCAGCGCAAATTGGAGGAACAGCACCTCATACTTCGCTTGGGCAGCTAACATACCTGCGAAATGAACATTGACTTATCTAACTTCCATTAGCCCTTGCTTTCCCTCTCTCTCCACCCCTCTTCCTTCCCAGTTCTCCCACCAATCTCACTGTCTCCAACAGAATTCTATCTCTTTCCCGCCGACCTCTCCGACAACATTCTAAAGAAGGGTCTCGACCCGAAACGTCACCCATTCTTTCTCTCCAGAGATGCTGCCTGTCTCGTTGAGTTACACCAGCATTTTGTGTCTACCTTCCATTTAAAACAGCATCTGCATTTCTTTCGTACACGAAGTACAAGGCACGACAGGACACTCGGCTAATAATAGCTGTGCCGAACATGAGACGACCAACCTTACCTGCCTTCTCACAATGTATATCCCTTCATTACCTGAAAATCTGAACTTGTCTTAAATATCACTATTGTAACTGCGTCCAACACCAGTGGAGTGGGTGGTAAGATTTTAAGAACCGTTATACAGGATGATGTGACAGAGTATTTATAAGTGCACGATGAAATAGGCAGAAGTTGGCATGGCTTTGTGAAGGGAAGGTCGTGTTTGATAAATTTGCTGGAATTATTTGAAGAAGTAAATAGCAAGGCAGCCAAAGGAGAGACAGTAGATGCTGTTTACTTTGATTTTCAGAAAACCTTTGACCAGGTGTCACAAGATGGCTGCTTAGGAAGATGAGAGCCCACGGTGTCAAAAGGCAGATACCAGCATGGATAACTGGTTGGCTGGATCGCAGAAGACAAAGGGTGGCAATAAAGGGGGATTTTTTCTCGTTGGCTAACAGTAACTAGTGGAGATCTTCAAGGATCGGTGTTTGCCCGCTACTCCACGTTTTATATTATGATTTGGACGAGGGGATTGAAGGCTTTGTGGCCATGTTTGCGGATGTTACGAAAAGAGGTGGAAGGGCATGTAGTTTAGAGAAAGCATGGACTCCGCAGAAGGACTTGGACATGTTGGGGGAATGAGTAGAGAAGTGGCAGATGGAATATAGTGTAGCAAAGTGCGGAGTACTGCATTTTGGTAGTAGGAATAATGGCGTAGACTATTGTCTAAGGGGGAAATAATCCATAAATCGGAAGTGCACAGGGACTTGGGAGTGCTGGTTAAGGATTCCCAATTTTTTTATCAGCAAGTTGAACCGGTGAGAATGATCAGCCATGATCACATGGAATGGTGGTGCTGGCTCGAAGGTCCGAATGGCCTACTCTTGCACCTATTGTCTATTGTCTATTGTCTATTGTCTAATGGAAGCAAACTCATTGCTTGCATTTATTTCAAGAGGACTTGTATACAGAAACACAGATGTAATGTTGAGCCTATACAAGGCGCTGGGAAGGCCGCATTTGGAATATTGTGAGCAATTCTGGGCACCATATCAGAGGAAAGGTGTGCTGGCGCTGGAGAGGTTCCAGAGGAGGTTGACAAGAATGATCCCAGCAATAAGTTATCTTATGGCGAGCGTTTGTCGGCTCCCGGCTTGCACTCGGAGTTTAGAAGTATGAGGGTGGACCTCATTGAAACATACAGATATGTGAATGGTTTAGATCCAGTGGATGTGTAAAGTATGTTTCCACTTGTGGGAGCGTCTCGGACAACAGATCATTTCCTCAGAATTAATCTACGTTCTCTTTTGAAGATGATCAGAAATTTATTTAGTCAGAAAATGATGAATTTGTGGATTCTTGATTAATACAGGTATCAGAAGTTATGGGGAGAAGGCAGGAGAATGGGGTTTGGAGGGAAAAAGATTGGCGGATAAGACGATTGGCCGAATGGTCTAATTCTACTCCTATTCCTTATCACCCAATGCCCACCTGCGGTATTGCGTTCGATGCACTTACTGCCCCTTGCTTTCCCTGCACCCCTCGTTTAAACTTCATCCCTTTCACCATAAAGGGGTGGCCTTCAATACTTGATATTTCCATCTTGAGAGGAATGTTCTGACTGTTTACCATATCTTTGCCTCTCATAATTTGCTATCGATCTAGCAGGTTACTGCCCGAACTCCGATGAACAAGTCCAACGTCTGGTTGTTCATACGCTCCAGGCGATGTTCTTGTAAACGTCTTGAACACGATTTCCGAAGCGCCCATATCCTTCGTGTACGAGAGCGAACATAACTGTACACAATGCTGCAAAAGCGGCCGAAGTAAAGTTCTCTAAAGTTGAATATTGACATCTGACTCATATTCAATGACTCGGTCAAATATAGCAAGCATTCTACGTGCCTTATTTATTACTCTAAACGTACTACCACGATTTGCGTGTTTCGCATTGGGAACGCAAGGTTCATCATAAGCAATGCTGATGCTGCGACGCCACAAAATGGCGGCACTGCCCTAGCAGCTGCCGCTCACCTGCGGTCCATTTGTCTTTGTGTTTTTGTTGTTTTTTTTGGTCTTAATTGTAGTTGTGATGTGGTGTTTTTGTATTTGTGTACTATGTGTGTATGTGGGGGGGAGGGGGAAACTGTAACACTGTAAATATGTGTCCCTTCAGAACGGAGACCCGACCTTTGTTTTCTGGGCCGTGTCTCCGTTCCTGCTGCGGCCTACCATCAGCCCAACTCCTGGAGCTGTCGGCCTCCAGGGCTCTGGTTCGCAGAGCCCGCGGATCGGACTTACCACCACCGGAGCCGGCCGTCTTCGGACGCTGCGGGAGCGGGTCCGTCCGGTGCGGCCTGCAACCACAACAACCTGACTGCGGGCGAGGACAGCAGGAGAAGGGAAAGACATTGTGGCCTTCCATCACAGTGAGGAGAGAGAGGACTGGAGGAGACTCACTGTGATGGATGTTTCTTTTTTGTGTGTTTTTTGGGGTTGGGTGGTTTGAGTGCCTGTTTGATGCTTTTATTGTTGGACTGTGTTTTTGGGGGTTTTGGGGTGTGTGATTTGAATGCCTATTTAATGCTTTTATTGTTGGACTGTGTTTTGGGGGGGTTTTTGGGGTTGGGTAATTTGGGTGCCTGTTTAGTGCTTTTATTGTTGGACTGTAGGTGATTGAATTAACATTTTGTTCAAGATGGCCGCGCCGTTGTGTTTGGCTGCCTGCCACTGTATGTTTCTTTTTTTTTCCTAGTCAGATGTGCAGCACTTTGGTCAACGTGGGTTGTTTTTAAATGTGCTATACAAATAAATTGACTTGACTTGACTTGACTTGACTTATATTGTACAGACAGTGAGGGCTGTTGTGCCTCGATGTTGCAGTGTACTGCTGATGTTCATCCACGGGAGGGCGCTGTGACAGTATATTCCCACTGTACATGCACTGAGGTGCGCTGTGTGTGGATGTTGCCGTGTGCTGCTGATGTTCATCCAGGGGAGGGCGCCATGACAGTATATTGCTATTGTACATGCACTGAGGTGCGTTGTGTGTGGATGTTGCAGTGTGCTGCTGATGTTCATCCAGGGGAGGGCGCCATGACAGTATATTGCCATTGTACATCCACTGGGGTGCGCTGTGTGTGGATGTTGCCGTGTGCTGCTGATGTTCATCCAGGGGAGGGCGCCATGACAGTATATTGCCATTGTACATCCACTGGGGTGCGCTGTGTGTGGATGTTGCAGTGTGCTGCTGATGTTCATCCACGGGAGAGCGATGTGACAGTCTATTGCTACTGTACATCCACTGGGGTGCGCTGTGTGAGGATGCTGCAGTGCACTGTTAAAAAAGAACACTGGGTACAAAAGTCATAGCAGCAGAGTTATTGCACCAAAGCCCATCGAGTCCACTCCTGCATTCTATCATGGCTCACCTATCGTTCCCACTCAAAAAGATCTCCCTCTCTCACGAGGGCCACAGAGGATGAGAGAGAGAGAGAGCGCACCCCCCAAATAGCTGCCTAGATAGAGAGCTACCTATTTACTATCAATATCTCCAGCTATCTCGCTGATAGCTGATATACAGATATCCAGCTTTCTAGCTGTCTAGCATTGCATGTAGATAGCTATCTAGGTAGTTCGCTATCTTGCTAGCGAGATAGCTCACACGCTGTCTGGCAGTCTATCCTGCTGGCTAGCAATCCAGTTCTCGAGATAACTTGATTGATAGGTAAAGAGCTAACTATTTTGGTAGCAACATAGCTAGGTCACTAACTTGCCTGAGAGCTAGAGAGATAGATAACTAGATAACTAGATTGTTAGCCAACAGCTTTGGCGGCCAGATAGCGGGTTTAGCTTGATGAAGCTTTGCTAGATGGCTAGTGAGCTAGGCATCTAGCCAGCTATACCAGTAGATAGCTCACGAGCCAGATCGCAAGAGAGATTTATAGCGATTAATGAGCTATCTAGCTAGATCGAAACGGGTCTCTCTCGTTCTCCCTTTCATCTCCCCCCCCCCCCCCCCCCCACCCCGAGAGCGAGCGAGCGAGAGACCGCACTCCACAAAGAGCTGCCTACGCAACTAGCTAACTATTTTTGCTATGCAGAGATTCGGCTATCACACCATCAATCTGTCTAGCGTTCAAGCTATCTAGCAATGCAGGTATTTGGCTATCTAGAAAGCTAACACGCTATCTGGCTCTTTCCCGCTGGTAATCAATCTATATAACTTGATATCCAGCTTCCTAGCTGTCATGCTAACTAGCTAAACAGCTATCCACCTATGTAGGGAGCCTGCTACCTATCAATTTGACTATTCATCCAGTTGTTAGCTCTATAGCTAACAGACTAACTAGCTATCTATCTATCTGTCTATCTGTCTATCTATCTCCCTATCTAGCTATCCACCTAGCTATATAGCTATTTAGTCTTGTAGGAATTTACCAAGCGAGCTACCTTATTATCTAGCTTACTATATATTTAGCTATCTACCTAGTTATCTATCCTGTTGGCTAGCAATCCACCTATCTAGCTATCCAGCTATCTAGCTAGCAGTCTAACGAGCTATCTAGTGATTTAATTATAGAGCTATCTATCCATTTATCTCTGTCGCAATGAATCTAGCTATTTGTTTCTTAAACTGGCTATCTAGCTATCTACCTACCACCTATTGCTACCTAGCTATCAAGCCATTTAGCCATGTAGTCATCTATCTATCTAGCTAGCTGCTAAGCTATCTAGCTATCTAGCCAGCTGGCCATCAAGCTTTCTAGCCATCTACTCATCAAGCCATCTCGCCATCTGCCCATCCAGCCATCTGGCTTTATTCAGCTCGCCACCTACCCAGCGAGCCAGCTTCCCAGCTGATCAATTTCCCAAGTAGCCAGCTAGCCTTCCAACCATCTAGCCAGAAAGCCATTTAGCCATCTCGGCATCCAGCCATATATATATATAGCCGGCGTGAGCGATCTATCTGTCAATTTAGGTTGCAAGATAGCTATCTACAAACCTAGATATGACTAGATCTCCCTCTGTGGGCCTCGCGAGAGAGAGAGAGCGCACCCCACAGAGAGCTGCCTATATCTCTAGCTAGCGATCTTGCAATCTAGTTATTCAGCTATCTACACATCCAGCTATCTAGCTTTCAAGTTATGCAATGCGGGTAGCTAGCTACCCAGGTAGCAAACCATGTTTCTATATAGACAGCTAATATGCTCTCTGGCTGTCCATCCTATTGGCTAGAAATGTAGCTCACTGGTTATCCAGCCATCTAGTTATCAGGGCAGCCAGCTACTACTGAATTCCAGTGAAGACAAGCCCAATCTTTACAAACTTTCCCCATATGTCAGTTTCGCCATTCCGGGGATTATCCTCCGGACCTACCAGAATAGCAAGGATGTCCTTCCACAAATTAGGAGACCAAAACTGCACACAATACTCCACCTGTGGTCTCACCAGGGCCGGGTCAACTGCAGAATGGCCTCTTTACTCCTATACTCAAATCCTCTCGTTATGAAGGCCAACATACCATTAGCATTAGTGAAGGGTCTGAAGAAGGGTGTCGACCCGAAACGTCACCCATTCCTTCTCTCCCGAGATGCTGCCCGACCTGCTGATTTACTCCAGCACTTTGTTAATAAATACCTTCGATTTGTACCAGCATCTGGAGTTATTTTCTTATATTAGCATTAGTGCGTTTTTCTGCACTCATATTCCAGCTTTCCACAATTAACTAGAGCAGACCTCAACATTCAGACAATATGTTCACACTCAGTGTCGTCAGTCTGTTCACCACCGTCCATCTGTCTATTTCTCTCTGTGGAATCTTTCTCCTCACTTCCCATTTGTTCCGTCACGACCTTCATCCTGTCCTCCCAAACAGATAGACGGAACATCTAATTCCGACCCTCAGCCATACGCTATGCTACACAGCACATCCCATGTTCTCCCTGACAATCTCAGTGAACCCTTTACCTATTTTATAATAATTCAGCTCCTTGTGCTGTACCTCACTGGGAGTAGGGCCGAAACGTCGAATTCGACCTGTTGCTTTCACAGACCTGCTTGACCAGCTGAGTTCCTCCAAGATTCAAGATTCCAGGTTTAGTATCTTTATTCCCTTTTGATACTAAACTTTTTTTCTGGGTCGGTGGAAGATATTTGTTTTATCCTCTTCCATCACCTGCTGATCATTGTCCTTTGCCACAGTCTAAACTTACAGCGCGTAAACAGGCCCTTCGGCCCATCGAGTCCGCTCCAACCAATGATCCTCGCATATTAACTCAATCCTACATGCACTTGGCTCATACCAATCCAATTAACCTTTGGAGTGAGGAAGTGAACTCGGAGAAAACTCACGGGGAAAACTCATGGGGAACTTACGAACTGCGAACAGACAGCACCGTAGTCGGAATCGAACCCGGGTCTTCAGCTGCAATCGTTGTAAGGCAGCAACTCTACTTGTGCGCCCATAGTTAGTATGTTTGCAACTGACACTGAACCAATTTTTACAGATGGCGGCGAATACGTTGAAAGGCGCACGATTTCAAAACCGGGCCAGATGGTACGCTCGGACCGACCGCTCACTGAGAATTGATCTTCGTGAAAAATGCCATCATGCTTGATTTATGAAAATGTTGCCAGCACTCGAGGGCCTGGGCTACAGGGCTTGGTTGGACATGTTTGGACTTTATTCCTAGGAGCACAGGGGCCTGAGAGGTGACCTCTGCAGGCGAAAAGGGTATGAGGGGAACAAATGGAGTGAAGGAACAGTCTATTTAACAGGGTAGGGAAATCAAGCACGATACGGCATGGGTTTAAGGTGAGAGGTGTTAATGTTTAATATAAACGTGAGGGGCAACTATTTCATTCAGAGCGTTGAGGAAATGTGAAACGACCTGCCCAGAAACATGCCGAGACACACACAATGTGAAGGACATTTGGACGGGTACACGGTTTGGAAAGGTTTTCGGGGATGTTGGCAACCCGAATTAGATCAGATGGTCCATTTTAATCGACACGTGGATGTTGGGCGGCACGGCCTGTTTCCGCGCTATATGTCTCCAAGCTTTATGATCTCTGCCATCGGGATCTATTAGACAGAACCATCGGGTGGTGGGTGAATACGCATTGATGAAACAGTGTTTTCCTGTTCAAAGCGGGTTATCCAACGATACATTGTTCGGCTCGTAAACCGTGGTGGTCATCAGAGCCAATGCAGTCGCCAGGCATCCGCTTGCTTGAATTGAGCCCCCAGCCTAATTTGGAATCCTCTTATCCCTGTTTGACTTGCGGAGATCACACTTGTCCTTCGTGTTCCGTTCAGGGTCATCTTGCTTCAAAGCCTCAGATCAGGACATTAACAAAGTGTGAATCTCCCTTTTCATCCAAGGCTTCTGATTAGGACGAGACCTAAATGTTTCTATTGTAAAACAGTCGTCACGTGCATTTCTTGATGAAACCGAACACTTCCCTCGACAGACCGCCGACCGCTGGTCTCACGGCGTCCGGACGCGCGATATCATTCCGTGAGAAATCCTCGCATATTTTCCGATTTTATGTTTCCTGAGTTTTTGCATCAGATTGTCATTATTCCGGCTCCCGCTCCGGGGGAAACACTGTGATATTTGTGCGTCTCCTTTCATCAATCGGCAACGGTGCCTCACCTGTTGAATCCCGAGCAGGTGACCGGGGTTCGATTCAGATCACCGCATCATTCCAAATGCACGGGAAATCTGCCTTCAGAGAGCACAGATACTTAACTCCGATAGCAATTCATGCATAGACTCATAGTCATAGAATGATACAGAGTGGAAACAGGCCATTCGGCCCAACTTGCCCACACCGGCCAACATGTTTCAGCCACACGGCTCCCACCTGGGCGCGTTTGGCCCATATGCCTCCAAACCTGTCCGATCCATGTACTTGTCTAACTGCTTCTTACATGTTTGGACAGTCCATGCCTCAACGACCTCCTCTGGCAGCTTGTTCCATACATCCACCATCCTTTGCGTGAAAAAGTTACCCATCAGGTTCCTACTAATCTTTTGCACATTCACCTTGAACCCATAAATGATGCAGGAAGGTCTTCTGGAGTAAAATGGATCCCATAGGCAATTATTATTCACTGTGAGGTCGTCTTTGCATCGGGGATGGAATTTCCATTCCTGACCCGTTGCCCTGTAAACGGAAGTGCATCTTCCTGATCCCTTTATTGCAGATTCCCACCCCAGACGAGGACAGATCCCAACATGCCCAGATAATATTTAAGACCAAGTGACGCCACTCTGTTCACCACCCGCTCTCTGTCTATTCCATTCAGTGGAACCTCTCTCTTCACTCCCCATCTGTTCCGTCATGAGCTTCATCCAGTCCTCCCGTACAGGCAGACGGAACATCTTCACTCTGATCCCCAGCCACGCACTACGCTACACAGGAACATTCACATGTTGCCATTGATCGGCCCCATCATTTACTTTCCAACTTTCTAATCATTGATGCCTTCTGCTCCGTCTCATGGCCCCGAATCTAAAACTTACGTCAGCTGCATCTACGGATGCTGCATGACCCGCTGAGTTATGTCTCTTTATTCAAGATTACAGCATCTGTATTCTCTTTTGAAATGAAAAATTTGTTTGTTTGATGACGGAGATTTGTTTCGTCGTCCATTAACTGATCATTATTGACGTTTGCCCAGTCTTTGTATGCAGCCCGGTCTTCGATTGAGTTGATTTCCTGATAATTCGCCTTCATATTACGACTCAATGTTCCCCAACGCATATCCAATCGGACCGATTACTGTGCCTTCGCTGTGTGAAACTGCAAATAGCTTAATAAGAGTTCCACTTCATCGACTGAGGGCAGACCTAATGGAGACCCCCGGTCTCCTCAGACCACCGGTCTCCTCAGACCACTGCTGTGTTGCTCTTTTCGTTGGTGCTTCGTTATTAAATCTTTCTGAATGCCAGCAGGAGCACGACCAATAAATGATCGGATGACAAACGAGAGCGACAAATGGAACGGCAGGAATACTTACTGGTCGTGTAGGTCAGAGTGCTTAAGCCCTGCCGAGGGGGATGGGCTGGGGGAGAGAGAGAGATGTTGATTTTAGTTACCTGTGCATTCCTGAGGCTAGATTGGTTGAGTTCATCGCAAATGATGAACAGTACCATAGGGTTTGGTTCTTAAAGAGAGTTCATGACCGAGTATAATTCATCCGCTGCCACCTTGGTGTTGGCTTTGTGTGGTATGTGGACCGCCGACACGATGGTTGCGGTGAATTGCCCCGGCCGATTAAATGGACTGCACATAGTGAACGGGTATTAGAGACATAGAAACATAGATAAATAGGTGCAGGAGGTGGCCGTTTGGCCCTTCGAGCCAGCATCACCATTCATTGTGATCATGGCTGATCATCCACAATCTGTACCCCGTGCCTGCCTTCTCCCCATATCCCTTGATTCCGCTAGCCCCAAGAGTTCTGTCCAACTCACTTTTAAATGCATCCAATGAATTGGCCCCCACTGTCTTCTGTGGCAGAGAATTCCACAAAGTCACAACTATCTGGGTGATTTTTATTTTGCACCTCCGTTTTAAATGGCCTCCCCTTTATTCTTAGACCGTGGCCCCTGGTTCTTTCCTTTTCCCGAATCTGACACCATTGAGATAATAATTGCCCTATTTGTTTTCGCCGCCAAAGTGGATAACCCCACATTTATCTACGTCATACTGCATCTTCCTTGCATCTGCCCACTCACTCAACCTGTCGAAGTCACCCTGCAACCTCCTAACATCCTCTTCACAGTTCACACCTCCACCCAGATTTGTGTCATCTGTAAACTTGCCAGTGTTACTGCTAATTCCATCATCCAAATCATTAATATATATGGTAAATAGTTGCGCCCCTGCATCGAGCGTTGCGGCACTCCATTCGCCAGTGCCTGCCATTCTGAAAGGGACCCATTTATTCCTACTCTTTGCTTCCTGTCTGCAAACCAATTATCTATCCATGTCAATTCCCATACAACTCTAATCTTGCTCACCAATCTCCGTGTGGGAACTTACCAAAGCCTTCCTGAACGCCTAGACACACTACATTCACTGGCTCTCCATCCATTTTACTTGTCACATCCTGAAAAAAGTTCAGAAGATAGTCAAGCAGGATTTCCCCATCATTCAAGAGATAGCTTTATTTGTCATCCAATATTGGACGAAATTCAGTCACCCACAGTCCAACAATAAAAGCATTAAATAGGCATTAAAATTACACAAGCCCAAAAACACACAAAAAAAGGAAACATCCATCAAAGAAACATCCATGACAGTGAGTCTCCTCCAGTCCTCTCCTCACTGTGATGGAAGGCCACAATGTCTGTCCCTTCTCCTGCTGTCTTCTCCCGCGGTCAGGTTGTTGTGGTTGCAGGCCGCGCCGGACGGTCCGCAGCGGGCAAGCCCAAGGCGAATGGCAGCCGCTCCCGCAGCCTCCGAAGACGGCCGGCTCCGCCGATGATAAGTCCGATCCGGGGCGGGCGAACACGCTGCCGCTGTTGCTGTTGCTGCACGTCGGGGCGGTCGTGGCTCCCGACATTGAAGCCCCCGCCCAGCAGAAAAATATCCCGCGGCCTATTTTAGGCCGCGCCGGATGGTGAAATGTCCGCGCCCCAAGGACTTGGACCAATCCTTTTACTGCTAACCAAATGCGCCGTTATTACCTCTTTAATAATTGACTCCACCATCTTTTCCAACACCGATGATCTGTAATTCCCCGTTTTCTCTCTCGCTAGTTTCTTGAAAAATACGTTAACATTCGCTCCCCTCCAATCCACAGGAACTCATCCTGAGTCTATTGAACATTGGAAAATGATCATCCATGCGTCCACGGTTTCTAGAGCCATCTCCTTGAGTACTCTGTGATGCAGACCATCAGGCGCTGGGGATTTATCAGCCTTTAGCCCCACTGAACTAAACTAACTCAACTATTTCGCGGCATAGTCAGCTTGTTCCATAAGGTTTTCCGTCGTGTTGTTTGACTTTATAACTATAAATAGAGTGGAATTGTGTGACTGGAAGACAGGCGGGGATGAGTCGTGAATTGGCCTCTGATTGCTTTTCCGCGGTTGGCCATAATTTAGAAAACAACCGCACTCGCTTGAAAATAACATTTTATATCAAAGATTCAATTTGTCAACTGTTGCGAGCTGTGCGAAGTTCTATTTTTAGTTCCTCAGACACTGAAGCGCTGACTCTCATTTTAGTTCCATCCCGGGTCAACAATTCCTGGGCGTTGCCCAACTTCGAGCTTTTGGGTGATGGGGCCATCCGGTGTATAGATCGAGAACTGATACCCAGCAGTCAATCAATTGGTCATTTGGGGATAATTTCTCGCAGTGGGTAGTTTCCGCATTTCCTTTTCTAAATTTGGTGCCTCTGATCGTCACTATTGCTGCTCTGGAATCTGGGGAAAATACATGCTGTTGTGCGTCTGCTTTCTTCAGTTATTGATCACAGCACACCAGCTGCCTGCTGAGCAGTCGGCCAGGGTTTGATTACCGGTCACCGCAGTTTGCCCAAACCATGGGCAATCCGCCTCCCTGGAGCAGCGGAGATTTCGCTCAGATCGCAATCAGCACACATTAATAAAATGCAAGAATTTTTAATTGAGTTAAATGTGTTCCATGGCCAATTATCACTCACTGTGTATCGGTCCGTGGATCCGGGATGGAATTCTCCACCCGTCAGCTTTTCACGGTAAACCCATGAAAGCATAGAAAGATAGGTGCAGGTGGAAGCCATTTGTGGGCTTTTGAAGGGCCACATGTGCTCGCTGTTTCTGCCAACAAAATGGCCGCCACATGTGCTCGCTGTTTCAGTCAACAAAATGGCCGCCACATGTGCTCGCTGTTTCTGTCAACAAAATGGCCGCCACATGTGCTCGCTGTTTCTGCCAACAAAATGGCCGCCACATGTGCTCGCTGTTTCTCTCAACAAAATGGCCTCCCCAAGTTTATAACCTCCCATCCTTTACACCTCCTCCGATTGCTTCCTCCCATTCCAGCTTACTCCCCCAAGCTGGTTACCCCCATCCCTTACCCCCTAACCTGGCTACCTCCCTTCCCTTACCGAGCTAAGTTGGGTACCTCCAGTCCCTTACTCCCGTAAGCTGTCTCCCTCTCATCCCTCACTCCCCAAGCTTGCTATCTCCCATTCCCCCTTACTGCCCCAAACTGGCTACCTTGCATCCATTACTCCCTCTAGCTGGCTACATCCCACCCCAGCAGGCTAACACTCCCCAGCTGGCTATCTCCCTTCCTCTACTCCCCAAATCTGGATACCTCCCATTCCCCTCACCCCCACAAGCTGGATTCTCCCCAATCAATAGACAATAGACAATAGGTGCAAGAGAAGGTCATCCGGCCCTTCGAACCTGTACGCACCGCCATTCAATGTGATCGTGGCTGATCATTCTCAATCAGTACCCCGTTCCTGCCTTCTCCCCATACCCCCTGACTCCGCTATCCTTAAGAGCTCTATCTAGCTCTCTCTTGAGTGCATCCGGAGAATTGGCCTCCACTGCCTTCTGCGGCAGAGAGTCCCACAGATTCATGACTAAATGACTGTAAATGTTTTTCCTCATCTCCGTTCTAAATGGCCGACCCCTTATTCGTAAACTGTGTGACTCCTTGTTTTGGACTCCACCAACATTGGGAACATGTTTCCTGCCTCTAACGTGTCCAACCCCTTTATAATCTTATACGTTTCGATAAGAGCCTTCTAAATTCCAGTGTGTACAAGCCTAGTCGCTCCAGTCTTTCAACATACGACAGTCCCGCCATACCGGGAATAAACCTGGTGAACCTACGCTGCACGCCCTCAATAGCAGGAATATCCTTCCTCAAATTTGGAGACAAAAACTGCACACAGTACTCCAGGTGCGGTCTCACTAGGGCCCTGTACAACTGCAGAAGGACCTCTTTGCTCCTATACTCAAACTAGGAGACTAAAACTGCACACAGTACTCCAGGTGTGGTCTCACTAGCGCCCTGTATAACTGCAGAAGGACCTCTTTGCTCTTATACTCAACTCCTCTTGTTATGAAGGCCAACATGTCATTGGCTTTCTTCACTACCTGCTGTACCTGCATGCTTCCTTTCAGTGACTGATGCACTAGGACACCCAGATCTCATTGTAAATCCCCTGTTCCTAACTTGACACTATTCAGATAATACTCTGCCTTCCTATTCTTACCACCAAAGTGGATAACCTCACACTTATCCACATTAAACTGCATCTGCCATGCATCCGCCCACTCATACAACCTGTCCAAGTCACCCTGCAACCTCATAGCATCTTCCTCACAGTTCACACTACCACCCAGCTTTGTATCATCGGCAAATTTGCAGTCTGCAGTCGCTCCAGTCTTTCAACATACAACAATGATGTCCCGCCATTCCGGGGATTAACCTGGTGAACCTACGCTGCACGCCCTCAATAGCAAGGACGTCGTTCCTCAAATCTGGAGACCAAAGCTGCACACAGTACTCCAGGTGCGGTCTCACTCCGCGAACGGTCAAGCCACACAAGGCCGCAGGCTCGGATGGAGTTCAAGGAAGGGTAACTTAGGGACTGTGCTGATCAGTTGGCTGAGGTATTCACCAGGATTTTAACCTGTTGTTATCTCTGGCTACAGTCCCCAAGTGCCTGAAGTCATCTACCATAGTGCCGGTGCCGAAAAAAGCAAAGATCACCAGCCTGAACGACTATCGCCCGGTTGCCCAAACTCCGGTAGTCATGAAGTGTTTTGAAAGGTTGTTCCTCTCACACATCAAATCCAGCATCCCTGACTCACTGGACTAGCATCAATGTGCACATAGGGCAAACAGATCCACAGAGGACGCCATCTCTCTGGGTCTTCACACTGTCCTGACTCGCCTGGAGAGACAGGGCACGTACGTGAGGATGCTACTCATTGACTATAGCTCTGCCTTCAAACACGGTCATCCCCACCAAGCTCATCACCAAACTCCACCAGCTAGGCCTCAGCTCGTCGTTATGCGACTGGATCCTGGACTTCCTGCTGGAGCGACCGCAGGCAGTGAGAATGGGCCCGCACCTGTCCTCCACTATCACCCTGAGTACCGACCGGCACACCACAGGGCTGTGTTCTGAGCCCCATGCTCTACTCCCTCTTCACACACGACTGTGTTCCTGCATTCGACACCAACACCATTGTCAAGTTTGCAGACGACACAACGGTGATCCGGCTGATCACCAACGGTGATGAAACACACTACAGAACCTGACGGACTGGCGCTCGGGTAACAAACTGCCCCTAAACACCACCAAATCCAAGGAGCTAATCATCAACTTCCGTAGGTCACACAACGGGGAATACGCCCGCCCTTTATCAACGGGGACAGTGTGGAGAGAGTGTCCAGCTTCAAGTTTCTGGGCACCCACATTTCGGAGGACCTAACATGGTCCAATAACACCACTGCGCTGGTCAAGAACGACTGTTCTACCTGAGAACACTGAAGAAGTCCGGTCTGCCCCAACAGCTGCTGACGACCTTCTACCGCTGCACCATAGAGAGGATCCTAACGCATGGCATCACTGTGTGGTACCTCAGCTGCACGGAGGCAGAAAGGAAAGCTCTTCAGCGGGTAGTCCATAGAGCTCAGAGGACCATCGGAACACAGCTACCAGCCTTGGAGGGCATCTAGAACACACGATGCCTCAGAAAAGCCACCAGCATCCGCAAAGACTCCTCACACCCCTGCAACAGTCTGTTGGGGACCTCCATCATCGGGCAGACGATACAAGGCCTTCTATGCCCGCACCTCCAGACTCAGGAACAGCTTCATCCCCAGGGCCATAGCTGCTATGAACCGGTCCTGCTGAGTCGGATGGTCACATCGCAGAGTGAACCGGCACAGATAGACAATAGACAATAGGTGCAGGAGGAGGCCATTCGGCCCTTCAAGGCAACACCGCCAATCAATGTGATCATGGCTACTGAATCAGTACGCCGTTCCTGCCTTCTCCCCATACGCCCTGACTCCGCCATCCTTAAGAGCTCTATCTAGCTCTCTCTTGAATGCATTCAGAGAATTGGCCTCCACTGCCTTCTGAGGCAGAGAATTCCACAGATTCACAACTCTCTTACTGAAAAGGTTTTTCCTCATCTCCATTCTAAATGGCCTACCCCTTATTCTTAAACTGTGGCCCCTGGTTCTGGCCTCCCCCAACATTGGGAACATGTTTCCCCAGGGCCTGATGGTCTGCATCCCAGAGTACTTAAGGAGGTGGCTCTAGAAATAGTGGAAGCATTGGAGATCATTTTTCAATGTTCTATAGATTCAGGATCAGTTCCTGTGGATTGGAGAATAGCAAATGTTATCCCACTTTTTAAGAAAGGAGGGAGAGAGAAAACGGGTAATTATAGACCAGTTAGTCTGACATCAGTGGTGGGGAAAATGCTGGAGTCAATTATAAAAGACGAAATTGCTGAACATTTGGATAGCAGTAACGGGATCGTTCCGAGTCAGCATGGATTTACGAAGGGGAAATCATGCTTGACAAATCTACTGGAATTTTTTGAGGATGTAACTAGGAAAATTGACAAGGGAGAGTCAGTGGATGTGGTGTACCTCGACTTTCAGAAAGCCTTCGACAAGGTCCCACATAGGAGATTAGTGGGCAAAATTAGGGCACATGGTATTGGGGGTAGGGTACTGACATGGATAGAAAATTGGTTAACAGACAGAAAGCAAAGAGTGGGGATAAATGGGTCCCTTTCGGAATGGCAGGCAGTGACCAGTGGGGTACCGCAAGGTTCGGTGCTGGGACCCCAGCTATTTACGATATACATTAATGACTTAGACGAAGGGATTAAAAGTACCATTAGCAAATTTGCAGATGATACTAAGTTGGGGGGTAGTGTGAATTGTGAGGAAGATGCAATAAGGCTGCAGGGTGACCTGGACAGGTTGTGTGAGTGGGCGGATACATGGCAGATGCAGTTTAATGTAGATAAGTGTGAGGTTATTCACTTTGGAAGTAAGAATAGAAAGGCAGATTATTATCTGAATGGTGTCAAGTTAGGAGGAGGGGGAGTTCAACGAGATCTGGGTGTCCTAGTGCATCAGTCAATGAAAGGAAGCATGCAGGTTCAGCAGGCAGTGAAGAAAGCCAATGGAATGTTGGCCTTCGTAACAAGAGGAGTTGAGTATAGGAGCAAAGAGGTCCTTCTACAGTTGTACCGGGCCCTGGTGAGACCGCACCTGGAGTACTGTGTGCAGTTTTGGTCTCCAAATTTGAGGAAGGATATTCTTGCTATGGAGGGCGTGCAGCGTAGGTTCACTAGATTAATTCCCGGAATGGCGGGACTGTCGTATGTTGAAAGGCTGGAGCGATTGGGCTTGTATACACTGGAATTTAGAAGGATGAGGGGGGATCTTATTGAAACATATAAGATAATTAGGGGATTGGACACATTAGAGGCAGATAACATGTTCCCAATGTTGGGGGAGTCCAGAACAAGGGGCCACAGTTTGAGAATAAGGGGTAGGCCATTTAGAACGGAGATGAGGAAGAACTTTTTCAGTCAGAGGGTGGTGAAGGTGTGGAATTCTCTGCCTCAGAAGGCAGTGGAGGCCAGTTCGTTGGATGCTTTCAAGAGAGAGCTGGATAGAGCTCTTAAGGATAGCGGAGTGAGGGGGTATGGGGAGAAGGCAGGAACGGGGTACTGATTGATAGTGATCAGCCATGATCGCATTGAATGGCGGTGCTGGCTCGAAGGGCTGAATGGCCTACTCCTGCACCTATTGTCTATTGTCTATTGTCTATTGTCTATTGTTTCCTGCCTCTAACGTGTCCAAACCCTCATTAATCTTATACTTCTCGATAAGATCTCCTCTCTTCTTTCTAAATTCCAGTGTATACAAGCCTAGTAGCTCCAGTCTTTCAACATCTACTTGCACTTTATTTTGTTATAAAACTGTTCTAATTTGTTTCATTGGGTTGTTTAAATTAATACTGACTAGCTAATTCATTTATTGCATCGTATGGGAGGCACATTCCCAATCTTGTTTTACTCCTGTACAATGACAATAAGGATATATTGTATTGTATTGTATTATATTGTTCAACTGCAGAAGGACCTCCTTGCTCCGAAACTCAAATTAGGAGACCAAAACTGCACACAATACTCCAGCTGTGGTCTCACCAGGGATCGGACAAGTTAGATGCAGGAAACAAGTTAGGTGTGTCAATCTATGCATAGGCGTGTCAATCAGTGTGCATAGGCATGTCAATCAGTGTGCACAGGCGTGTCAATCAGTGTGCATAGGTGTGGCAATCAGTGTGCATAGGCATGTCAATCAGTGTGCAAAGGTGTGACAATCAGTGTGCATAGGCGTGTCAATCAGCGTGCATAGGCGTGTCAATCAGTGTGCATAGGCGTGTCAATCAGCGTGCATAGGCGTGTCGATCAGTGTGCATTGGTGTGTCAATCAGTGTGCATAAGCGTGTCAATCAGTGTGCATAGGCGTGTCAATCAGTGTGCAGAGGCGTGTCAATAAGTGTGCATAGGCATGTCAATCAGTGTGCATAGGCGTGTCAATCAGTGTGCATAGGCGTGTCAATCATGTGCATAAGCATGACAATCAATGTGCATATGTCTCCCCGCTAGGGGAGAAAGGGCGCCTCCGATTGGCCGCCGCGCCCATTGCTATGGCGTCTTTTGTTGCCAGGGGGGGAAAGAGGCCTTTGATTGGCCAGGTGGAAGAGCGGCAGACGATTGGCCGACGTATCCTGTTGCCAGGGTTTAAAGCGACTATGATTGGCCGCCGCGCCCAT
>NW_027601333.1:60085-74085 GCF_053455715.1 Rhinoraja longicauda | reverse complement strand
TAATTCCCGGAATGGCGGGACTGTCATATGTTGAAAGACTGGAGCGACTAGGCTTGTATACACTGGAATTTAGAAGGATGAGAGGAGATCTTATCGAAACGTATAAGAATATTAAGGGGTTGGACACGTTAGAGGCAGGAAACATGTTCCCAATGTTGGGGGAGTCCAGAACCAGGGGCCTCAGTTTAAGAATAAGGGGTAGGCCATTTAGAACTGAGATGAGGAAAAACTTTTTCAGTCAGACAGTTGTGAATCTGTGGAATTCTCTGCCTCAGAAGGCAGTGGAGGCCAATTCTCTGAATGCATTCAAGAGAGAGCTAGATAGAGCTCTCAAGGATAGCGGAGTCAGGGGGTATGGGGAGAAGGCAGGAACGGAGCACTGCTTGAGAATGATCAGCCATGATCACATTGAATGGCGGTGCTGGCTCGAAGGGCCGAATGGCCTCCTCCTGCAACTATTGCCTATTGTCTTCCAGTCACACAATTCCACTCTATTTATAGTTATAAAGTCAAACAACACGACGGAAAACCTTATGGAACAAGCTGACTATGCCGCGAAATAGTTGAGTTAGTTTAGTTCAGTGGGGCTGAAGGCTGATAAATCCCCAGCTCCTGATGGTCTGCATCACAGAGTACTCAAGGAGACGGCTCTAGAAACCGTGGACGCATGGGTGATCATTTTCCCATGTTCAATAGACTCAGGATGAGTTCCTGTGGATTGGAGGGGAGCGAATGTTAACGTATTTTTCAAGAAACTAGCGAGAGAGAAAACGGGGAATTACAGATCATCGGTGTTGGAAAAGATGGTGGAGTCAATTATTAAAGAGGTAATAACGGCGCATTTGGTTAGCAGTAAAAGAATTGGTCCAAGTCCTTGGGGCGCGGACATTTCACCGTCCGGCGCGGCCTAAAATAGGCCGCGGGATATTTCTCTGCTGGGCAGGGGCTTCAATGTCGGGAGCCACGACCGCCCCGACGTGCAGCAACAGCAACAGCGGCAGCAGCGTGTTCGCCCGCCCCGGATCGGACTTATCATCGGCGGAGCCGGCCGTCTTCGGAGGCTGCGGGAGCGGCTGCCATTCGCCTTGGGCTTGGCCCGCTGCGGACCGTCCGGCGCGGCCTGCAACCACAACAACCTGACCGCGGGAGAAGACAGCAGGAGAAGGGACAGACATTGTGGCCTTCCATCACAGTGAGGAGAGGACTGGAGGAGACTCACTGTGATGGATGTTTCTTTGATGGATGTTTCCTTTTTTTGTGTGTTTTTGGGCTTGTGTAATTTTAATGCCTATTTAATGCTTTTATTGTTGGACTGTGGGTGACTGAATTTCGTCCAATATTGGATGACAAATAAAGCTATCTCTTGAATGATGGGGAAATCCTGCTTGACTATCTTCTGAACTTTTTTCAGGATGTGACAAGTAAAATGGATGGAGAGCCAGTGAATGTAGTGTATCTAGGCGTTCAGGAAGGCTTTGGTAAGTTCCCACACGGAGATTGGTGAGCAAGATTAGAGTTGTAGGGTATTGACATGGATAGATAATTGGTTTGCAGACAGGAAGCAAAGAGTAGGAATAAATGGGTCCCTTTCAGAATGGCAGGCACTGGCGAATGGAGTGCCGCAACGCTCGATGCAGGGGCGCAACTATTTACCATATATATTAATGATTTGGATGATGGAATTAGCAGTAACACTGGCAAGTTTACAGATGACACAAATCTGGGTGGAGGTGTCAACTGTGAAGAGGATGTTAGGAGGTTGCAGGGTGACTTGGACTGGTTGAATGAGTGGGCAGATGCAAGGAAGATGCAGTATGACGTAGATAAATGTGGGGTTATCCACTTTGGCGGCGAAAACAAATAGGGCAATTATTATCTCAATGGTGTCAGATTCGGGAAAAGGAAAGAACCAGGGGCCACTGTCTAAGAATAAAGGGGAGGCCATTTAAAACGGAGGTGCAAAATAAAAATCACCCAGATAGTTGTGACTTTGTGGAATTCTCTGCCACAGAAGACAGTGGGGGCCAATTCACTGGATGCATTTAAAAGTGAGTTGGACAGAACTCTTGGGGCTAGCGGAATCAAGGGATATGGGGAGAAGGCAGGCACGGGGTACAGATTGTGGATGATCAGCCATGATCACAATGAATGACGATGCTGGATCGCAGGGCCAAATGGCCACCTCCTGCACCTATTTATTTATGTTTCTATGTCTCTAATATCCGTTCACTATGTGCAGTCCATTTAATCGTCCACATACCACACTAAGCCAACACCAAGGTGGCAGCGGATGAATTATACTCGGTCATGAACTCTCGTTAAGAACCAAACCCTATGGTACAGTTCATCATTTGCGATGAACTCAACCAATCTAGCCTCAGGAATGCACAGGTAACTAAAATCAACATCTCTCTCTCTCCCCCAGCTCATCCCCCTCGGCAGGGCTTAAGCACTCTGGCCTACACGACCAGTAAGTATGCCAGCCGTTCCATTTGTCGCTATCGTTTGTCATCCGATCATCTATTGGTGGTGCTCCTGCTGGCATTCAGAAAGATTTAATAACGAAGCACCAACGAAAAGAGCAACACAGCTGTGGTCTGAGGAGACCGGGAGTCTCCATTAGGTCTGCCCTCGTTCGATGAAGTTAAGCTATTTGCAGTTTCACAGAGCGAAGGCACAGTAATCGGTCCGATTGGATATCCGTTACAGAAGATTGAGTCGTAATATGAAGGCGAATTATCAGGAAATCAACTCAATCGAAGTCCGGGCTGCATACAAAGACTGTGGCAAACGTCAATAATGATCAGTTAATGGACGACGAAACAAATCTCCGTCATCAAACAATATAAATCTTTAATTTCAAAGGAGAATACCGATGCTGTAATCTTGAATAAAGAGACATAACTCAGCGGGTCATGCAGCATCCGTAGATGCAGCTGACGTAAGTTTTAGATTCGGGGCCATGAGACGGAGCAGAAGGCATCAATGATTAGAAAGTTGGAAAGTAAATGATGGGGCCGATCAATGGCAACATGTGAATGTTTCTGTGTAGCGTAGTGCGTGGCTGGGGATCAGAGTGAAGATGTTCCGTCTGCCTGTACGGGAGGACTGGATGAAGCTCATGACGGAACAGATGGGGAGTGAAAAGAGAGGTTCCACTGAATGGAATAGACAGAGAGCGGGTGGTGAACAGAGTGGCGTCACTTGGTCTTAAATATTACCTGGGCATGTTGGGATCTGTCCTCGTCTGGGGTGGGAATCTGCAATAAAGGGATCAGGAAGATGCACTTCCGTTTACAGGGCAACTGGTCATGAATGGAAATTCCATCCCCGATGCACAGACGACCTCACAGTGAATAATAATTGCCTATGGGATCCGTTTTACTCCAGAAGACCTTCCTGCATCATTTATAGGTTCAAGGTGAATGTGCAAAAGATTAGTAGGAACCTGATGGGTAACTTTTTCACGCAAAGGATGGTGGATGTATGGAACAAGCTGCCAGAGGAGGTCGTTGAGGCAGGGACTGTCCAAACATGTAAGAAGCAGTTAGACAAGTACATGGATCGGACAGGTTTGGAGGCATATGGGCCAAACGCGCCCAAGTGGGAGTCGTGTGGCTGGAACATGTTGGCCGGTGTGGGCAAGTTGGGCCGAATGGCCTGTTTCCACTCTGTATCATTCTATGACTATGAGTCTATGCATGAATTGCTATCGGAGTTAAGTATCTGTGCTCTCTGAAGGCAGATTTCCCGTGCATTTGGAATGATGCGGTGATCTGAATCGAACCCGGTCACCTGCTCGGGATTCAACAGGTGAGGCACCGTTGCCGATTGATGAAAGGAGACGCACAAATAGCACAGTGTTTTCCCCGGAGCGGGAGCCGGAATAATGACAATCTGATGCAAAAACTCAGGAAACATAAAATCGGAAAATATGCGAGGATTTCTCACGGAATGATATCGCGCGTCCGGACGCCGTGAGACCAGCGGTCGGCGGTCTGTCGAGGGAAGTGTTCGGTTTCATCAAGAAATGCACGTGACGACTGTTTTACAATAGAAACATTTAGGTCTCGTCCTAATCAGAAGCCTTGGATGAAAAGGGAGATTCACACTTGGTTAATGACCTGATCTGAGGCTTTGAAGCAAGATGACCCTGAATGGAACACGAAGGACAAGTGTGATCTCCGCAAGTCAAACAGGGATAAGAGGATTCCAAATCAGGCTGGGGGCTCAATTCAAGCAAGCGGATGCCTGGCGACTGCATTGGCTCTGATGACCACCACGGTTTACGAGCCGAACAATGTATCGTTGGATAATCCGCTTTGAACAGGAAAACACTGTTTCATCAATGCGTATTCACCCACCACCCGATGGTTCTGTCTAATAGATCCCGATGGCAGAGCTCATAAAGCATGGAGACATATAGCGCGGAAACAGGCCGTGCCGCCCAACATCCACGTGTCGATTAAAATGGACCATCTGATCTAATTCGGGTTGCCTACATCCCCGAAAACCTTTCCAAACCGTGTACCCGTCCAAATGTCCTTCACATTGTGTGTGCCTCGGCATGTTTCTGGGCAGGTCGTTTCACATTTCCTCAACGCTCTGAATGAAATAGTTGCCCCTCACGTTTATATTAAATATTAACACCTCTCACCTTAAACCCATGCCCTATCGTGCTTGATTTTCCTACCCTGTTAAATAGACTGTGCAATACACAGGTGGAGTATTGTGTGCAGTTTTGGTCTCCTAATTTGTGGAAGGACATCCTTGCTATTATGGTAGATCCGGAGGATAATCCCCGGAATGGCGAAACTGACACATGGGGAAAGTTTGTAAAGATTGGGCTTGTCTTCACTGGAATTCAGTAGTAGCTGGCTGCCCTGATAACTAGATGGCTGGTTAACCAGTGAGCTACATTTCTAGCCAATAGGATGGACAGCCAGAGAGCATATTAGCTGTCTATATAGAAACATGGTTTGCTACCTGGGTAGCTAGCTACCCGCATTGCATAACTTGAAAGCTAGATAGCTGGATGTGTAGATAGCTGAATAACTAGATTGCAAGATCGCTAGCTAGAGATATAGGCAGCTCTCTGTGGGGTGCGCTCTCTCTCTCGCGAGGCCCACAGAGGGAGATCTAGTCATATCTAGGTTTGTAGATAGCTACCTTGCAACCTAAATTGACAGATAGATCGCTCACGCCGGCTATATATATATATGGCTGGATGCCGAGATGGCTAAATGGCTTTCTGGCTAGATGGTTGGAAGGCTAGCTGGCTACTTGGGAAATTGTTCAGCTTGGAAGCTGGCTCGCTGGGTAGATGGCGAGCTGAATAAAGCCAGATGGCTGGATGGGCAGATGGCGAGATGGCTTGATGAGTAGATGGCTAGAAAGCTTGATGGCCAGCTGGCTAGATAGCTAGATAGCTTAGCAGCTAGCTAGATAGATAGATGACTACATGGCTAAATGGCTTGATAGCTAGGTAGCAATAGGTGGTAGGTAGATAGCTAGATAGCCAGTTTAAGAAACAAATAGCTAGATTCATTGCGACAGAGATAAATGGATAGATAGCTCTATAATTAAATCACTAGATAGCTCGTTAGACTGCTAGCTAGATAGCTGGATAGCTAGATAGGTGGATTGCTAGCCAACAGGATAGATAACTAGGTAGATAGCTAAATATATAGTAAGCTAGATAATAAGGTAGCTCGCTTGGTAAATTCCTACAAGACTAAATAGCTATATAGCTAGGTGGATAGCTAGATAGGGAGATAGATAGACAGATAGACAGATAGATAGATAGCTAGTTAGTCTGTTAGCTATAGAGCTAACAGCTGGATGAATAGTCAAATTGATAGGTAGCAGGCTCCCTACATAGGTGGATAGCTGTTTAGCTAGTTAGCATGACAGCTAGGAAGCTGGATATCAAGTTATATAGATTGATTACCAGCGGGAAAGAGCCAGATAGCGTGTTAGCTTTCTAGATAGCCAAATACCTGCATTGCTAGATAGCTTGAACGCTAGACAGATTGATGGTGTGATAGCCGAATCTCTGCATAGCAAAAATAGTTAGCTAGTTGCGTAGGCAGCTCTTAGTGGAGTGCGGTCTCTCGCTCGCTCGCTCTCGGGGGGGGGGGGGGGGGAGATGAAAGGGAGAACGAGAGAGACCCGTTTCGATCTAGCTAGATAGCTCATTAATCGCTATAAATCTCTCTTGCGATCTGGCTCGTGAGCTATCTACTGGTATAGCTGGCTAGATGCCTAGCTCACTAGCCATCTAGCAAAGCTTCATCAAGCTAAACCCGCTATCTGGCCGCCAAAGCTGTTGGCTAACAATCTAGTTATCTAGTTATCTATCTCTCTAGCTCTCAGGCAAGTTAGTGACCTAGCTATGTTGCTACCAAAATAGTTAGCTCTTTACCTATCAATCAAGCTATCTCGAGAACTGGATTGCTAGCCAGCAGGATAGACTGCCAGACAGCGTGTGAGCTATCTCGACAGCAAGATAGCGAACTACCTAGATAGATATCTACATGCAATGCTAGACAGCTAGAAAGCTGGATATCTGTATATCAGCTATCAGCGAGATAGCTGGAGGTATTGATAGTAAATAGGTAGCTCTCTATCTAGGCAGCTATTTGGGGGGTGCGCGCTCTCTCTCTCTCATCCTCTGTGGCCCTCGTGAGAGAGGGAGATCTTTTTGAGTGGGAACGATAGGTGAGCCATGATAGAATGCAGGAGTGGACTCGATGGGCCTTGGTGCAATAACTCTGCTGCTATGACTTTTGTACCCAGTGATCTTTTTTAACAGTGCACTGCAGCATCCTCACACAGCGCACCCCAGTGGATGTACAGTAGCAATAGACTGTCACATCGCTCTCCCGTGGATGAACATCAGCAGCACACTGCAACATCCACACACAGCGCACCCCAGTGGATGTACAATGGCAATATACTGTCATGGCGCCCTCCCCTGGATGAACATCAGCAGCACACGGCAACATCCACACACAGCGCACCCCAGTGGATGTACAATGGCAATATACTGTCATGGCGCCTTCCCCTGGATGAACATCAGCAGCACACTGCAACATCCACACACAGCGCACCTCAGTGCATGTACAGTGGGAATATATTGTCACAGCGCCCTCCCGTGGATGAACATCAGCAGTACACTGCAACATCGAGGCACAACAGCCCTCACTGTCTGTACAATATAAGTGCATCGCAGCATCAGCATTGCTTATGATGAAACTTGTGTTCCCAATGCGAAACACGCAAATCGTGGTAGTGTGGCGGCTCCCAAGGGTCGGGCCATACTACTACCGACCCCTCGGCACGGGAATGGACCAGTCCCGGGAGGCGGTCCTGGACTCAGGGATAAAAGGACAAGGTTTGGGCGCCAAGCCATTCCGGCAGACTAGACCCGTCTGAGACCCACGAACCAATAAATATACCTTCCCAAAATACCTGGCTCCTTGCCTTTATCAACACGCTACATTGGTGACCCCGACGGTCCATTCATTAGGATGGACAAGAAAACAGAAGCCGACCGCCCGTCCGGCTCGCAGGCCGACAAGGCCCCAGCTGTCGACGCGGTAGGCATCAAGCTCCCGACCTTCTGGACCACCCGGGCTCGCATTTGGTTTTACCAAGCGGAGGCCCAGTTCCAGCTGCGGGGCAACGTAACGGATGACACCCGTTTTTTCCACCTGGTGGGAGCCCTTGACCAGGACGCGGCCGAAGAGGTAACGGAGTTCCTCCAGGACCCACCGGCCGACGGTAAATATAAAGCCCTTAAGGAGCTGCTGCTCCAAACCTACGGGCTAACCCGAATGGAGCGGGCCGAAAGGCTCCTCCACATGCCAGGCCTCGGTGACCGGCGCCCATCTAGCCTCCTGAAGGAGATGGTCGCGCTGCTCGACGGGCACAGACCGTGCCTGATGTTTGAATATACTTACCTGCACCTGCTGCCGGCCGACATTCGCCTGCAACTCACCGACGTCTCCTTTGAAGACACCCGGGCCCTCGGCAGGCGCGCGGACGCGCTGTGGGCGGCGCGCCGTGATGACGTCAGTGCGCTAAACGTCACTCGAGAAGCGCCCGATTTTCTCCGGTCGGGCGGGGGAGCTGTGGAAGGAGTGACAGCTACGTCCCGGAGGCCTGCGAGATCGCCCCCGGTGGCCATTGCGGGTCGTGCACCTGCAGTCCCACATCAGCAGGCTCCAGCCAGCACCAGCAAGAGGTACTGGTGTTATTACCACCAGCGCTGGGGTGCGGCATCCCGACAATGCCGCCAGCCGTGCACATTTCCGGGAAACGCCGGGGCCGGCTACCAATAGTCCCTGCGGTGGCCGGCCAGATTCACCGCCTCTTCGCCTGGGATCGGCGGTCCGGGAGCCGCTTCCTCGTGGATACCGGGGCGGAGCTGAGCGTCCTGCCCCCTTCGCCGCTGGACATTCGTTCTGGGAAGCGGGGGCCCATCCTCACCGCGGCAAATGGGAGCATTATCCAGACGTATGGCGTCCGCACGGTCCACATCGTTTTCGGCGCCAGTCATTTTACATGGCTGTTTACAATCGCCGACGTCTCCCAGCCGTTGCTCGGGGCCGACTTTCTGCGGGCTCATTCTCTCCTCGTGGACGTCAGGCAGCAGCGCTTGGTCCACTCCGCCACGATGGAGCCCATCGCGTTGCGGCTGAACGACCCCGTTATACGCCCGCTGTCATCCGTGGACTCCCATTTCGCTCGGGTGCTGGCGGACTTTCCGGATATTATGGCCCCGCAATTCCGGTCATCGACCCCCAAGCATGGGGTGTACCATTACATCACGACTACCGGCCCACCCCTCCACGCACGAGCACGCCGACTCCCGCCTGAGAAACTACGCCTGGCACGACAGGAGTTCCGTACGATGGAGTCCTTGGGGATCGTCCGCCCTTCCAACAGCCCATGGGCATCTCCACTCCACATGGTCCCCAAGGCAAACGGGGGCTGGAGGCCTTGCGGGGATTATCGGCGGCTGAACGTCGCTACCGCCGAGGACCGATACCCCGTGCCCCACATCCAGGACTTCAATGCCCATTTGGCTGGGGCCACGATATTTTCAAAGGTGGATCTGGTGCGAGGTTACAACCAGATCCCGGTCCACCCGGAGGATGTACCCAAGACGGCAATCATCACGCCGTTCGGACTCTACGAGTTCGTACGGATGCCGTTCGGCCTCAAGAACGCCGCCCAGTCATTCCAACGATTAATGAACGGCGTTTGTCGCGGGTTGGATTTCCTGTTCGTCTACCTCGACGACATCTTGGTAGCCAGCCGCTCGCGGCAGGAGCACTGTGCTCACCTCCGGCAGCTTTTCCAGCGGCTCAGCGAACACGGGTTGGCCATAAACCTCGCCAAGTGCCGCTTTGGCGTGGCCACAATCGACTTTCTCGGCCACCGTGTGTCCTCGCAAGGAGCGGTTCCCCTGCCGGACAAAGTAGACGCCATCCGCCGGTTTCCCCGTCCGTCCTCGGTGCGTGGCCTGCAGGAGTTCGTCGGCATGGTGGCATTTTATCACCGGTTCCTGCCATCCGCGGCCCACATCATGCGGCCGCTATACGAGCTGCTGGCGGGCAAGCGTAAGACCGTCGTGTGGACCGACGAGGCCGTAACAGCCTTTGACGGCGCGAAGGAGGCCCTGGCTCTGGCTGTGCTGCTTGTTCACCCACGGGAGGATGCCCCGACAGCCCTTACAGTGGACGCCTCAGAGTTGGCGGTTGGTGGCGTACTGGAGCAACTCACGGACGGGGGTTGGCGCCCCCTGGCCTTCTTCAGCCGGCACCTCGACAACGCCCAGAAGAAGTACAGCGCTTTCGACCGCGAGCTCCTCGCCCTGTACCTGGCCGTTCGTCACTTCCGCTATTTTCTGGAGGGCCGCCCGTTCACCGCTTACACGGACCACAAGCCGCTCACTTTCGCACTGGCAAAGGTCTCCGACCCATGGTCCGCCCGACAGCAGCGCCAGTTGGCCTACATATCCGAATTTACCACCTCCATCCGCTTTATCGAGGGGAAGGAAAACCGGGTGGCCGACGCATTGTCTCGCCCCGCCATCAATGCCGTGTTAGAAGTGGCACCCGGCATTGATTATTCTGCCCTGGCGGAGGCCCAACTAACGGACGGGGAGATGCCCGCCTACCGGACTGCCATCTCTGGCCTCCGCCTTGAGGATGTTCCCCTCGGCCCCGGAGCGACGACGATACTGTGCGATGTGTCGGCAGGTCAGCCGCGCCCCATCGTCCCGGCCGCGTGGCGCAGGAGGGTGTTCGACGTGGTCCACGGGCTGGCTCACCCATCCATCCGGGCAACGATCTCCTTGGTAGCTGCGCGGTTCATGTGGCATGGTCTGCGCAAGCAGGTTGGCCAATGGGCCCGCACCTGCATTCCGTGCCAGACGTCGAAAATTCAACGCCACGTCCGGGCGCCACTCCAAGGGATCGGTCTACCCTGCCGCCGTTTCGACCACCTGCACGTGGACATTGTGGGCCCGCTCCCGCCGTCCCGGGGCATCACCCACCTCTTCACGGTGGTGGACCGCTTCACGCGGTGGCCGGAGGCCATACCACTGGCTGATACATCTACAGCCACATGCGCTCGTGCGTTGGCCGCGCACTGGATTGCTCGCTTTGGTGTGCCGGTGGTCATCTCATCGGACCGGGGGCCACAGTTCACCTCCGAGCTGTGGTCGGCCATGGCCCACCTGTTGGGCGTGCGGCTGCACCACACCACGGCCTATCACCCGCAGGCAAACGGCTTGGTGGAGAGGTTCCACCGGCAGCTGAAGGCAGCGCTGAAGGCGCGACTCGCCGGCCCCGACTGGATGGACGAGCTACCATGGGTTTTGCTGGGCATCCGGACTGCCCCCAAGGAAGACCTGGCTTCATCCTCAGCGGAGCTCGTCTACGGGTCTCCGCTCACGGTGCCCGGGGAGTTCGTGCCCTCGTTGCCGGGGCGAGAGGAACCGCCCTCATCCACCCTACATCGCCTCCGAGAGCGAGTTGGCAAGCTCGCACCCGTGCCGACGTCCCGCCATGGGACATTCCGCCCTTACGTGCCATCGGCCCTCCAGGACTGCGCCTTTGTGTTCCTGCGCCGTGACGCCCACCAGGCGCCACTCCAGAGGCCGTATGAAGGCCCGTACCGGGTGCTGGAGCACGGGCAGACAACCTTTGTTTTGGACATGGGGGGCCGGCCGGAGGCCGTGTCAATTGACCGCCTGAAGCCGGCCCACTTAGACATCGACCAACCGGTACGGGTGGCCCAGCCTCGGCCACGAGGTCGCCCCCCTTTGCGGGTCCCACCGCCTGTCTCTCCAACTGTGCCTCCGCCGGCCCCTCTGTCAACCGATTACCGTACGCGGTCCGGTCGGGTTGTGCGACCACCAGTGCGTTTCGTGCCTCCGGATCTGGGGGGGGGTACTGTGGCGGCTCCCAAGGGTCGGGCCATACTACTACCGACCCCTCGGCACGGGAATGGACCAGTCCCGGGAGGCGGTCCTGGACTCAGGGATAAAAGGACAAGGTTTGGGCGCCAAGCCATTCCGGCAGACTAGACCCGTCTGAGACCCACGAACCAATAAATATACCTTCCCAAAATACCTGGCTCCTTGCCTTTATCAACACGCTACAGTAGTACGTTTAGAGTAATAAATAAGGCACGTAGAATGCTTGCTATATTTGACCGAGTCATTGAATATGAGTCAGATGTCAATATTCAACTTTAGAGAACTTTACTTCGGCCGCTTTTGCAGCATTGTGTACAGTTATGTTCGCTCTCGTACACGAAGGATATGGGCGCTTCGGAAATCGTGTTCAAGACGTTTACAAGAACATCGCCTGGAGCGTATGAACAACCAGATGTTGGACTGGTTCATCGGAGTTCGGGCAGTAACCTGCTAGATCGATAGCAAATTATGAGAGGCAAAGACATGGTAAACAGTCAGAACATTCCTCTCAAGATGGAAATATCAAGTATTGAAGGCCACCCCTTTATGGTGAAAGGGATGAAGTTTAAACGAGGGGTGCAGGGAAAGCAAGGGGCAGTAAGTGCATCGAACGCAATACCGCAGGTGGGCATTGGGTGATAAGGAATAGGAGTAGAATTAGACCATTCGGCCAATAGTCTTATCCGCCAATCTTTTTCCCTCCAAACCCCATTCTCCTGCCTTCTCCCCATAACTTCTGATACCTGTATTAATCAAGAATCCACAAATTCATCATTTTCTGACTAAATAAATTTCTGATCATCTTCAAAAGAGAACGTAGATTAATTCTGAGGAAATGATCTGTTGTCCGAGACGCTCCCACAAGTGGAAACATACTTTCCACATCCACTGGATCTAAACCATTCACATATCTGTATGTTTCAATGAGGTCCACCCTCATACTTCTAAACTCCGAGTGCAAGCCGGGAGCCGACAAACGCTCGCCATAAGTTAACTTATTGCTGGGATCATTCTTGTAAACCTCCTCTGGAACCTCTCCAGAGCCAGCACACCTTTCCTCTGATATGGTGCCCAGAATTGCTCACAATATTCCAAATGCGGCCTTCCCAGCGCCTTGTATAGCCTCAACATTACATCTGTGTTTCTGTATGCAAGTCCTCTTGAAATAAATGCAAGCAATGAGTTTGCTTCCATTAGACAATAGACAATAGACAATAGACAATAGGTGCAAGAGTAGGCCATTCGGACCTTCGAGCCTGCACCACCATTCCATGTGATCATGGCTGATCATTCTCACCGGTTCAACTTGCTGATAAAAAAATTGGGAATCCTTAACCAGCACTCCCAAGTCCCTGTGCACTTCCGATTTATGGATTATTTCCCCACTTAGACAATAGTCTACGCCATTATTCCTACTACCAAAATGCAGTACTCCGCACTTTGCTACACTATATTCCATCTGCCACTTCTCTACCCATTCCCCCAACATGTCCAAGTCCTTCTGCGGAGTCCATGCTTTCTCTAAACTACCTGCCCTTCCACCTCTTTTCGTAACATCCGCAAACCTGGCCACAAAGCCTTCAACCCCCTCGTCCAAATCATAATATAAAACGTGGAGTAGCGGGCAAACACCGATCCTTGAAGATCTCCACTAGTTATTGTTAGCCAACGAGAAAAAAATCCCCCTTTATTGCCACTCTTTTTCTTCTGCCCTCCAGCCAACCTGTTATCCATGCTGGTATCTGCCCTTTGACCCCGTGGGCTCTCATCTTCCTAAGCAGCCATCTTGTGACACCTGGTCAAAGGTTTTCTGAAAGTCAAAGTAAACAACTTTGTTTAATATAAAAGAAAATTAAAATGCATCCCTTTGTCTCTCCTTTGGCTGTTTTGCTATTTACTTCTTCAAATAATTCCAGCAAATTTATCAAACACGACCTTCCATTCACAAAGCCATGCCAACTTATGCCTATTTCATCGTGCACTTATAAATACTCTGTCGCATCATCCTGTATAACGGTTCCTAAAATCTTACCACCCACTCCACTGGTGTTGGAGGCAGATACAATACTGATATTTAAGACAAGTTCAGATTTTCAGGTAATGAAGGGCATTGCATTGCGAGCAGGCAGGTAAGGTTGGTCGTCCCATGTTCGGCACAGCTATTATTAGCCGAAAGTCCTGCCGTGCCTTGTACTTCGTGTAGGAAAGAAATGCAGATGCTGGTTTAAATCGAAGTAGACACAAAATGCTGGTGTAACTCAACGAGTCAGGCAGCATCTCTGGAGAGAAAGAATGGGTGACGTTTGGGGTCGAGACCCTTCTTTAGACTGATGTCGGAGAGGTCGACGGGAAAGTGATAGAATGTTGTTGGAGACAGTGAGACTAGTGGGATAGCTGGGAAGGAGGAGGGATGGAGAGAGAGGGAAAGCAATGGCTAATTGAAGTTAGATAAGTCAATGTTCATATCGCTGGTATGTTAGATGCCCAAGCGAAGTATGAGGTGCAG
>NW_027601333.1:28202-59585 GCF_053455715.1 Rhinoraja longicauda | reverse complement strand
AGTTCAATTTCTGAATCCTACATAAATAAATATTTATTTAAGTTGCTGTATATTCCAAAATGCAGATTGTATTTGTTCAAGTTGTGAATCCTACATAAATAAATATTTTGGATAACACACAACTCTTGTTTATTCTTTATCCCATAATCAATAAAAGAGGCAAGTGCTCTCTCTCTCTCAACGCACACACAGTCTGTGCCTCTCTCTCTCTCTCCCTCCCTCTCTCTCTCTCACTCTCTCTCTGACTCTCTATATTTATTCCAGTTGCCACATATTCCAAAATGCAGATTGTATCAGTTCAACTTAGGAATCCTACACAAAAAAATCATTTCTCCCCCTGGCAACAGATGACGCTCTGCGCTGTGGCGCGGCGGCCAATCAGCGGTCTCGTTCTGCCAGGCAACAGGAGACGCAAAAGCATGTGCGCGGCGGCCAATCAGAGTTGCTCTTTCCACCCTGGCAACAGACGACGACAAAGGCATAGGCGCGGCGCCACTCAGAGGTCCCGTTAACCCCTGTGGGCGCGGTGGCCAATCATATCATATCATATATATACAGCCGGAAACAGGCCTTTTCGGCCCACCAAGTCCGTGCCGCCCAGTGATCCCCGTACATTAACACTATCCTACACCCACTAGGGACAATTTTTTTTACATTTACCCAGCCAATTAACCTACATACCTGTACGTCTTTGGAGTGTGGAGGAAACCGAAGATCTCGGAGAAAACCCACGCAGGTCACAGGGAGAACGTACAAACTCCTTACAGTGCAGCACCCGTAGTCAGGATCGAAACTGAGTCTCCGGCGCTGCATTCGCTGTAAAGCAGCAACTCTACCGCTGCGCTACCGTGCCGCCCACGTGCAGTACAATCAGAGGTACTCTTTCTCCCCTAGCGTCAGATAACGCTTTTGCGCTGCAGCGCGGTGACCAATCAGAGGTGCTCCTCTCCTGGGAACAGATGACGCATTAGACATGGGCGCGGCGGCCAATCATAGGTCGCTTTAAACCCTGGCAACAGATGACGCCATAGACTTTGGCGCGGCGGCCAATCAGCGGTGCTCTTTCTCCCTAGGGTCAGATGACGCAATGCGCTGTGCGCAGGTGACCAAACAGCGGCGTTCTTTCTCCCAAGCACTAAATGACGCTATAAACATTTTTAGTCCTAGGCATCCAGATGACGCTATCAGGCCATGGTGTGCGGGCGACCGACCAGCGGTGCCGTTCAAGCCCGGCAACAGATGATGCCATAGACATGGGCGCAGGTGGCCAATCAGAGGTCCCTTTATATCCCGGGCAACAGGATACGTCGGCCAATCGTCTGCCGCTCTTCCACCTAGGCCAATCAAAGGCCTCTTTCCCCCCTTGCAACAAAGACGCCATAGTAATGGGCGCGGCGGCCAATCGGAGGCGCCCTTTCTCCCCTAGCGGGGAGACATATGCACACTGATTGTCATGCTTATGCTACATGATTGACACGCCTATGCACACTGATTGACACGCCTATGCACACTGATTGACATGCCTATGCACACTTATTGACACGCCTCTGCACACTGATTGGACACGCCTATGCACACTGATTGACACGCTTATGCACACTGATTGACCACACAATGCCCACTGATCGACACGCCTATGCACGCTGATTGACACGCCTATGCACACTGATTGACACGCCTGTGCACACTGATTGACATGCCTATGCACACTGATTGACACGCCTATGCATACATTGACACACCTAACTTGTTCTGCATCTAACTTGTCCGATCCCTGGTGAGACCACACCTGGAGTATTGTGTGCAGTTTTGGTCTCCTAATTTGAGTTTCGGAGCAAGGAGGTCCTTCTGCAGTTGAACAATATAATACAATACAATACAATATATCCTTATTGTCATTGTACAGGAGTAAAACAAGATTGGGAATGTGCCTCCTATACGATGCAATAAATGAATTAGCTAGTCAGTATTAATTTAATAACAACCCAATGAAACAAATTAGAACAGTTTTATAACCAAAATAAAGTGCAAGTAGATGTTGAAAGACTGGGCTTGTATACACTGGATTTAGAAAGATGAGAGGAGATCTTATCGAAACGTATAAGATTAATAAGGGTATGGACACGTTAGAGGCAGGAAACATGTTTCCCAATGTTGGGGGAGTCCAGAACCAGGGGCCACAGTTTAAGAATAAGGGGTAGGCCATTAGAATGGAGATGAGGAAAACCCTTTCAGTAAGAGAGTTGTGAATCTGTGGAATCTCTGCCTCAGAAGGCAGGGAGGCCAATTCTCTGAATGCATTCAAGAGAGAGCTAGATAGAGCTCTTAGGGATGGCGGAGTCAGGGCGTATGGGGAGAAGGCAGGAACGGGGTACTGATTCAGTAGCCATGATCACATTGATTGGCGGTGTTGCCTTGAAGGCCGAATGGCCTGTCCTCCTGCACCTATTGTCTATTGTCTATCTGTGCCGGGTTCACTCTGCGATGTGACCATCCGACTCAGCAGGACCGGTTCATAGCAGCTATGGCCCTGGTGATGAAGCTGTTCCTGAGTCTGGAGGTGCGGGCATAGAAGGCCTTGTATCGTCTGCCCGATGGTGGAGGTCCCCCAACAGACTGTTGCAGGGGGCTGTGAAGGAGTCTTTGCGGATGCTGGTGGCTTTTCTGAGGCATCGTGTGTTTCTAGATGCCCTCCAAGGGCTGGTAGCTGTGTTCCGATGGTCCTCTGAGCTCTATGGACTATCCGCTGAAGAGCTTTCCTTTCTGCCTCCGTGCAGCTGAGGTGACCACACAGTGATGCCATGCGTTAGGGATCCTCTCTATGGTGCAGCGGTAGAAGGTGGTCAGCAGCTGTTGGGGCAGACCGTACTTCTTCAGTGTTCTCAGGTAGAACAGTCGTTCTTGACCAGCGCAGTGGTGTTATTGGACCATGTTAGGTCCTCCGAAATGTGGGTGCCCAGAAGACTTGAAGCTGGACACTCTCGCCACACTGTCCACGTTGATAAAGGTCGGGCGTATTCCCCGTTGTGTGACCTACGGAAGTTGATGATTAGCTCCTTGGATTTGGGTGGTGTTTAGGGGCAGTTTGTTATCCGAGCGCCAGTCCGTCAGGTCTGTAGTGTGTTTCATCACGGTTGGTGATCAGCCGGATCACCGTTGTGTCGTCTGCAAACTTGACAATGGTGTTGGTGTCGAATGCAGGAACGCAGTCGTGTGTGAAGAGGGAGTAGAAGCATGGGGCTCAGAACACAGCCCTGTGGTGTGCCGGTACTCAGGGTGATAGTGGAGGACAGGTGCGGGCCCATTCACACTGCCTGCGGTCGCTCCAGCAGAAGTCCAGGATCCAGTCGCATAACGACGAGCTGAGGCCGTAGCTGGTGGAGTTTGGTGATGAGCTTGGTGGGGATGACCGTGTTTGAAGGCAGAGGTATAGTCAATGAGTAGCATCCTCACGTACGTGCCCTGTCTCTCCAGGCGAGTCAGGACAGTGTGAAGACCCAGAGAGATGGCGTCCTCTGTGGATCTGTTTGCCCTATGTGCACATTGATGCGAGTCCAGTGAGTCAGGGATGCTGGATTTGATGTGTGAGAGGAACAGGCCTTTCAAAGCACTTCATGACTACCGGAGTTTGGGCAACCGGGCGATAGTCGTTCAGGTTGGTGATCTTTGCTTTTTTCGGCACCGGCACTATGGGTAGACGACTTCAGGCACTTGGGGAATGTAGCCAGAGATAACAACTGGTTAAAATCCTGGTGAAGACCTCAGCCAACTGTTCAGCACAGTCCCTAAGTTACCCTTCCTTGAACTCCATCCGAGCCTGCGGCCTTGTGTGGCTTGACCTTTCGCGGAGTGAGACCGCACCTGGAGTACTGTGTGCAGCTATGGTCTCCAGATTTGAGGAAGGACGTCCTTGCTATTGAGGGCGTGCAGCGTAGGTTCACCAGGTTAATCCCCGGAATGGCGGGACTGTCGTATGTTGAAAGACTGGAACGACTGCAGACTGTAAATTTGCCGATGTTACAAAGCTGGGTGGTAGTGTGAACTGTGAGGAAGATGCTATGAGGTTGCAGGGTGACGTGGACAGGTTGTATGAATGGGCGGATGCATGGCAGATGCAGTTTAATGTGGATAAGTGTGAGGTTATCCACTTTGGTGGTAAGAATAGGAAGGCAGAGTATTATCTGAATAGTGTCAAGTTAGGAACAGGGGATGTACAATGAGATCTGGGTGTCCTAGTGCATCAGTCACTGAAAGGAAGCATGCAGGTACAGCAGGTAGTGAAGAAAGCCAATGACATGTTGGCCTTCATAACAAGAGGAGTTGAGTATAAGGGCAAAGAGGTCCTTCTGCAGTTGTACAGGGCGCTAGTGAGACCACACCTGGAATACTGTGTGCAGTTTTAGTCTCCTAGTTTGAGTATAGGAGCAAAGAGGTCCTTCTGCAGTTGTACAGGGCCCTAGTGAGACCGCACCTGGAGTACTGTGTGCAGTTTTTGTCTCCAAATTTGAGGAAGGATATTCCTGCTATTGAGGGCGTGCAGCGTAGGTTCACCAGGTTAATTCCCGGAATGGCGGGACTGTCGTATGTTGAAAGACTGGAGCGACTAGGCTTGTACACACTGGAATTTAGAAGGATCTTATCGAAACGTATAAGATTATAAAGGGGTTGGACACGTTAGAGGCAGGAAATATGTTCCCAATGTTGGTGGAGTCCAAAACAAGGAGCCACACAGTTTAAGAATAAGGGGTCGGCCATTTAGAACGGAGATGAGGAAAAACTTTTCCAGTCATTTATTCATGAATCTGTGGGACTCTCTGCCGCAGAAGGCAGTGGAGGCCAATTCTCCGGATGCACTCAAGAGAGAGCTAGATAGAGCTCTTAAGGATAGCGGAGTCAGGGGGTATGGGGAGAAGGCAGGAACGGGGTACTGATTGAGAATGATCAGCCACGATCACATTGAATGGCGGTGCGTACAGGCTCGAAGGGCCGGATGACCTTCTCTTGCACCTATTGTCTATTGTCTATTGATTGGGGAGAATCCAGCTTGTGGGGGTGAGGGGAATGGGAGGTATCCAGATTTGGGGAGTAGAGGAAGGGAGATAGCCAGCTGGGGAGTGTTAGCCTGCCGGGGTGGGATGTAGCCAGCTAGAGGGAGTAATGGATGCAAGGTAGCCAGTTTGGAGCAGTAAAGGGGAATGGGAGATAGCAAGCTTGGGGGAGTGAGGGATGAGAGGGAGACAGCTTACGGGAGTAAGGGACTGGAGGTACCCAACTTAGCTCGGTAGGGAAGGGAGTAAGGGATGGGGGGTAACCAGCTTGGGGGAGTAAGCTGGAATGGGAGGAAGCAATCGGAGGAGGTGTAAGGGTTGGGAGGTTATAAACTTAGGGAGGCCATTTTGTTGAGAGAAACAGCGAGCACATGTGGCGGCCATTTTGTTGGCAGAAACAGCGAGCACATGTGGCGGACATTTTGTTGACAGAAACAGCGAGCACATGTGGTGGCCATTTTGTTGGCAGAAACAGCGAGCACATGTGGCCCTTCATTGGCCATGGAACACATTTAACTCAATTAAAAATTCTTGCTTTTTATTAATGTGTGCTGATTGCGATCTGAGCGAAATCTCGGCTGCTCCAGAGAGGCGGATTGCCCATGGTTTGGGCAAACTGCGGTGACCGGCCGACTGCTCAGCAGGCAGCTGGTGTGCAGTGATCAATAACTGAAGAAAGCAGACGCACAACAGCACCCGGGATGGAACTAAAATGAGAGTCAGCGCTTCAGTGTCTGAGGAACTAAAAATAGAACTTCGCACAGCTCGCAACAGTTGGCAAATTGAATCTTTGATATAAAATGTTATTTTCAAGCAAGTGCGGTTGGTTTCTAAATTATGGCCAACCGCGGAAAAGCAATCAGAGGCCAATTCACGACTCATCCCCGGCTGTCTTCCAGTCACACAATCCCACTCTATTGATAGTTATAGAGTCAAACAGCACGACGGAAAACCTTATGGAACAAGCCAATGGAATGTTGGCCTTCATAACAAGAGGAGTTGAGTATAGGAGCAAAGAGGTCCTTCTGCAGTTGTACAGGGCCCTAGTGAGACCGCACCTGGAGTACTGTGTGCAGTTTTGGTCTCCAAATTTGAGAAAGGATATTCTTGCTATTGAGGACGTGCAGCGTAGGTTTGCTAGGTTAATTCCCGGAATGGCGGGACTGTCATATGTTGAAAGACTGGAGCGACTAGGCTTGTATACACTGGAATTTAGAAGGATGAGAGGAGATCTTATCGAAACGTATAAGATTATAAGGGGTTGGACACGTTAGAGACAGGAAACATGTTCCCAATTTTGGGGGAGTCCAGAACAAGGGGCCACAGTTTAATAATAAGGGGTAAGCCATTTAGAACTGAGATGAGGAAAACAATTTTAGTCAGAGAGTTGTGAATCTGGAATTCTCTGCCTCAGAAGGAAGTGGAGGCCAATTCTCTGAATGCATTCAAGAGAGAGCTAGATAGAGCTCTTAAGGATAGCGGGGTCAGGGGGTATGGGGAGAAGGCAGGAACGGGGTACTGATTGAGAATGATCAGCCATGATCACATTGAATGGCGGTGCTGGCTCGAAGTTCCGAATGGCCTCCTCCTGCACCTATTGTCTATTGTCTTCCAGTCACACAATTCCACTCTATTTATAGTTATAGAGTCAACCAGCACGACGGAAAACCTTATGGAACAAGCTGACTATGCCACGAAATAGTTCAGTTAGCTTAGTTCAGTGGGACTGAAGGCTGATAAATCCCCAGCGCCTGATGGTCTGCATCCCAGAGTACTCAAGGAGATGGCTCTAGAGATCGTGGACGCATGGATGATCATTTTCCAATGTCCAATAGACTCAGGATGAGTTCCTGTGGGTTGGAGGGGAGCGAATGTTAACCCATTTCTCAAGAAAGTAACGAGAGAGAAAACGGGGAATTATAGACCATCGGTGTTGAGGAAGATGGTGGAGTCAATTATTAAAGAGGTAATAACGGCGCATTTGGATAGCAGTAAAAGGAGTGGTCCAGGTCAGCGTGGATTTATGATGGGGAAATCCTGCTTGACTATCTTCTGAATTTTTTGGGGATGTGACAAATAAAATGGATGGAGAGCCAGTGAATGTAGTGTATCTAGACGTTCAGGAAGGCTTTGGTAAGTTCCCACACGGAGATTGGTGAGCAGGATTAGAGCACATGGTATTGGGGGTAGGGTATTGACATGGATAGATAATTGGTTTGCAGACAGGAAGCAAAGAGTAGGAATAAACAGGTCCCTTTCAGAATGGCAGGCACTGGCGAATGGAGTGCCGCAAGGCTCGATGCAGGGGCGCAACGATTTACCATATATATTAATGATTTGGATGATGGAATTAGAAGTAACAGTGGCAAGTTTGCAGATGACACAAAGCTAGGTGGAGGTGTGAACTGTGAAGAGGATGTTAGGAGGTTGCAGGGGATGTGCACACATTCTCGGTGTCCGAGCATGAGGTGAGGTGGGCTCTGACGCGTGTGAACACGAGGAAAGCTGGAGGCCCAGATGGTATATCTGGGCGAGTACTAAAGTCTTGTGCTACTCAGCTTGCTCCAGTGCTCACCACAATATTCAACCTCTCCTTGGCAAAGTCCGTGGTCCCTGCATGCTTCAAAAGATCCATCATTGTACCGGTGCCAAAAAATGCCTCTCCAGCGTGTTTAAATGACTACCGACCGGTGGCCCTCACCTCGGTTGTCATGAAATGCTTGGAGAGGCTAGTCAAGAAGCACATCTGCGCCCTCCTTCCTCGCAACATGGACCCACTACAGTTCGCATACCGTCCGAACAGGTCCACGGATGATGCGGTCTCCCAGGTTCTACACACCGCTCTCTCTCATCTGGACAGCCAGGGGGGCTATGTGAGGATGCTGTTCATTGACTTTAGTTCAGCATTCAACACAATAGTCCCAAGCAGACTGGTTGAGAAGCTGCTGGAACTGGGGCTTAGCACCCCTCTGTGTGCCTGGGTCCTGGACTTTCTCACTGCCAGGCCCCAAGTGGTCAGGATGGGGGAACACACATCTAGCTCCCTCACCCTGAACATAGGATCCTCCCAGGGCTGCGTCCTTAGCCCCCTACTGTACTCCCTGTACACACATGACTGTAGGGCCAGGTTCAGCTCAAACTCCATCATCTAGTTTGCTGATGACACTGTGGTGGTGGGCCGGATCTCCAACAACGATGAGAAGGCCTACCGGGAGGAGGTGGCTGATCTGGCACTCTGGTGTCAGGACAATAGCCTCCTCTTGAATGTCACTAAAACAAAGGAGCTGATTGTGGACTTCAGAAGGGCTAAACATCCAAGGACGTACACGCCACTGGAGATAAATGGGTCTATTGTGGATAGGGTGAGCAGTTTCAAATATTTGGGAGTCCGCATCGCAGAGGATCTGACGTGGGCAACGCACATTGCCGCAATGGTGGGTAAGGCTAAGCAGCGCCTTTACCACCTTAGACAACTGAGGAAATTCAGAGTGTCGCTGAGGATCCTTCATTGCTTCTACTCTGGGGCTGTAGAGAGCATCCTGTCCGGCAACATTACAGTCTGGTTTGGGAACAGCTCTGCCCAGGACAGGATGGCCCTGCAGAGAGTAGTGCGTTCGGCAGAACGCACCATGGGAACGACACTCGTCCCCCTGCAGGACCTATACATCAGGAGGTGCAGATCCAGAGCAAGCAAGATCATGAGGGACCCCTGCCACCCCAGTAACGGACTGTTCCAGATGCTACGGTCAGGCAAACGCCTCCGCTGTCACGCTGTGAAAACGGAGAGGATGAGACGGAGCTTCTTCCCACAGGCCATCAGGACTGTCAACTTTGATAACCCCAGAGACTAAATTTTTGTCGACACTTTTTGTGCTATGTTTACTAACTTATTAACTTTATTTATATGCTGTAACTGTAATTATTTTTGTGCACAACCCGCAGGCATTGCCACTTTCATTTCACTGCACATCGAGTATGTGTATGTGACAAATAAATTTGACTTGACTTGACTTGACTTGGACAGGTTGAGTGAGTGGGCAGATGCAAGGCAGATGCAGTATGACGTAGATAAATGTGGGGTTATCCACTTTGGCGGCGAAAACAAATAGGGAAATTATTATCTCAATGGTGTCAGATTCTGGAAAAGGAAAGAACCAGGGGCCACTGTCTAAGAATAAAGGGGAGGCCATTTAAAACGGAGGTGCAAAAAAAAAAATCACCCAGATAGTTGTGACTTCGTGGAATTCTCTGCCACAGAAGACAGTGGAGTCCAATTCACTGGATGCATTTTAAAATGAGTTGGACATAGCTCTGGGGCTAGTGGAATCAAGGGATACGGGGAGAAGGCAGGCACGGCTTACAGATTGTGGATGATCAGCCATGATCACAATGAATGGCGGTGCTGGCTCGAAGGGCCAAATGGCCACCTCCTGCACCTATTTATCTATGTTTCTATGTCTCTAATACTCGTTCACTATGTGTAGTCCATTTAATCGACCGGGGCAATTCATCGCAACCATCGTGTCGGCGGTCCACATACCACACAAAGCCAACATCAAGGTGGCAGCGGATGAATTATACTCGGTCATGAACTCTCTTTAAGAACCAAACCCTATGGTACTGTTCATCATTTGCGATGAATTCAACCAATCTAGCCACAGGAATGCACAGGTAACTAAAATCAACATCTCTCTCTCTCCCCCAGTCCATCCCCCTCGGCAGGGCTTAAGCACGACGTAGTAAGTACGCCTACACGACCAGTAAGTATGCCTGCCGTTCCATTTGTCGCTATCGTTTGTCATCCGATCATCTATTGGTGGTGCTCCTGCTGGCATTCAGAAAGATTTAAGAACGAAGCACCAACGAAAAGAGCAACACATCAGTGGTCTGAGGAGACCGGGGTCTCCATTAGATCTGCCCTCAGTCGATGAAGTGGAACTCTTATTAAGCTATTTGCAGTTTCACACAGCGAAGGCACAGTAATCGGTCCGATTGGATAAGCGTTGGGGAACATTGCGTCGTAATATGAAGGCGCATTATCAGGAAATCAACTCAATCGAAGACCGGGCTGCATACAAAAACTGTGGCAAACGTCAATAATCATCAGTTAATGGACGACGAAACAAATCTGTCATCAAACAATACAAATCTTTCATTTCAAAAGAGAATACAGATGCTGTAATCTTGAATAAAGAGACATAACTCAGCGGGTCATGCAGCATCCGTAGATGCAGCTGACGTAAGTTTTAGATTCGGGGCCATGAGACGGAGCAGAAGGCATCAATGATTAGAAAGTTGGAAAGTAAATGATGGGGCCGATCAATGGCAACATGTGAATGTTCCTGTGTAGCGTAGTGCGTGGCTGGGGATCAGAGTGAAGATGTTCCGTCTGCCTGTACGGGAGGACTGGATGAAGCTCATGACGGAACAGATGGGGAGTGAAGAGAGAGGTTCCACTGAATGGAATAGACAGAGAGCGGGTGGTGAACAGAGTGGCGTCACTTGGTCTTAAATATTATCTGGGCATGTTGGGATCTGTCCTCGTCTGGGGTGGGAATCTGCAATAAAGGGATCAGGAAGATGCACTTCCGTTTACAGGGCAACGGCTCAGGAATGGAAATTCCATCCGCGATGCAAAGACGACCTCACAGTGAATAATAATTGCCTATGGGATTCATTTTACTCCAGAAGACCTTCCTGCATCATTTATAGGTTCAAGGTGAATGTGCAAAAGATTAGTAGGAACCTGATGGGTAACTTTTTCACGCAAAGGATGGTGGATGTATGGAACAAGCTGCCAGAGCAGGCCGTTGAGGCAGGGACTGTCCAAACATGTAAGAAGCAGTTAGACAAGTACATGGATCGGACAGGTTTGGAGGCATATGGGCCAAACGCGCCCAGGTGGGAGTCGTGTGGCTGGAACATGTTGGCCGGTGTGGGCAAGTTGGGCCGAATGGCCTGTTTCCACTCTGTATCATTCTATGACTCTATGAGTCTATGCATGAATTGCTATCGGAATTAAGTATCTGTGCTCCCTGAAGGCAGATTTCCCGTGCATTGGGAATGTTGCAGTGATCGGAATCGAACCCCGGCCACCTGCTCGGGATTCAACAGGTGAGGCACCGTTGCCGATTGATGAAAGGAGACGCACAAATAGCACAGTGTTTCCCCCGGAGCGGGAGCCGGAATAATGACAATCTGATGCAAAAACTCAGGAAACATAAAATCGGAAAATATGCGAGGATTTCTCACGGAATGATATCGCGCGTCCGGACGCCGTGAGACCAGCGGTCGGCGGTCTGTCGAGGGAAGTGTTCGGTTTCATCAAGAAATGCACGTGACGACTGTTTTACAATAGAAACATTTAGGTCTCGTCCTAATCAGAAGCCTTGGGTGAAAAGGGAGATTCACACTTGGTTAATGTCCTGATCTGAGGCTTTGAAGCAAGATGACCCTGAACGGAACACGAAGGACAAGTGTGATCTCCGCAAGTCAAACAGGGATAAGAGGATTCCAAATCAGGCTGGGGGCTCAATTCAAGCAAGCGGATGCCTGGCGACTGCATTGGCTCCGATGACCACCACGGTTTACGAGCCGAACAATGTATCGTTGGATAACCCGCTTTGAACAGGAAAACACTGTTTCATCAATGCGTATTCACCCACCACCCGATGGTTCTGTCTAATAGATCCCGATGGCAGAGATCATAAAGCATGGAGACATATAGCGCGGAAACAGGCCGTGCCGCCCAACATCCACGTGTCGATTAAAATGGACCATCTGATCTAATTCGGGTTGCCTACATCCCCGAAAACCTTTCCAAACCATGTACCCGTCCAAATGTCCTTCACATTGTGTGTGCCTCGGCATGTTTCTGGGCAGGTCGTTTCACATTTCCTCAACCCTCTGAATGAAATAGTTGCCCCTCACGTTTATATTAAACATTAACACCTCTCACCTTAAACCCATGCCGTATCGTGCTTGATTTTCCTACCCTGTTAAATAGACTGTGCCTTCACTCCATTTGTTCCCCTCATACCCTTTTCGCCTGCAGAGGTCACCTCTCAGGCCCCTGTGCTCCTAGGAATAAAGTCCAAACCTGTCCAACGAAGCCCTGTAGCCCAGGCCCTCGAGTGCTGGCAACATTTTCATCAATCAAGCATGATGGCATCTTTCGAGAAGATTAATTCTCGGTGATCGGTCGGTCCGAACGAACCATCTGGCCCGGTTTTGAAATAGTGCGCCTTTCAACGTATTCGCCGCCATCTGTAAACATTGTTTTGGTGTCAGTTGCAAACATACTAACTATGAGCGCACAAGTAGAGTTGCTGCCTTACAACGCTTGCAGCTGAAGACGCTGGTTCGATTCCGACGACGGTGCTGTCTGTTCGCAGTTCGTACGTTCCCCCGTGAGTTTTCTCCGAGATTGATGGTTTCCTTCCACACTCCAAAGACCTACAGATTTGTAGGTTAATTGGCTTGGTATGAGCCAAGTGCATCTAGGATTGAGTTAATATGCGAGGATCGCTGGTTGGAGCGGACTCGATGCGCCGAAGGGCCTGTTTACGCGCTGTAAGTTTAGACTGTGGCAAAGGACAATGATCAGCAGGTGATGGAAGAGGATAAAACAAATATCTTCCACCGACCCAGAAAAAAACTTTAGTATCAAAAGGGAATAAAGATACTAAACCTGGAATCTTGAATCTTGGAGGAACTCAGCTGGTCAAGCAGGTCTGTTAAAGCAACAGGTCGAATTCGACGTTTCGGCCCTACTCCCAGTGAGGTACAGCACAAGGAGCTGAATTATTATAAAATAGGTAAAGCGTTCACTGAGATTGTCAGGGAGAACATGGGATGTGCTGTGTAGCATAGCGTATGGCTGAGGGTCGGAATTAGATGTTCCGTCTATCTGTTCGGGAGGACAGGATGAAGGTCGTGACGGAACAAATGGGAAGTGAGGAGAAAGATTCCACAGAGAGAAATAGACAGAGGGAGGGTGGTGAACAGACTGACGACACTGGATGCGAACATATTGTCTTAATGTTGAGGTCTGCTCTAGTTAATTGTGGAAAGCTGGAATATGAGTGCAGAAAAACGCACTAATGCTAATATAAGAAAATAACTCCAGATGCTGGTACAAATCGAAGGTATTTATATACAAAATGCTGGAGTAAATCAGCAGGTCGGGCAGCATCTCGGGAGAGAAGGAATGGGTGACGTTTCGGGTCGACACCCTTCTTCAGACCCTTCACTAATGCTAATGGTATGTTGGCCTTCATAACGAGAGGATTTGAGTCTAGGAGTAAAGAGGCCATTCTGCAGTTGACCCGGCCCTGGTGAGACCACAGGTGGAGTATTGTGTGCAGTTTTGGTCTCCTAATTTGTGGAAGGACATCCTTGCTATTATGGTAGGTCCGGAGGATAATCCCCGGAATGGCGAAACTGACATATGGGGAAAGTTTGTAAAGATTGGGCTTGTCTTCACTGGAATTCAGTAGTAGCTGGCTGCCCTGATAACTAGATGGCTGGATAACCAGTGAGCTACATTTCTAGCCAATAGGATGGACAGCCAGAGAGCATATTAGCTGTCTATATAGAAACATGGTTTGCTACCTGGGTAGCTAGCTACCCGCATTGCATAACATGAAAGCTAGATAGCTGGATGTGTAGATAGCTGAATAACTAGATTGCAAGATCGCTAGCTAGAGATATAGGCAGCTCTCTGTGGGGTGCGCTCTCTCTCTCGCGAGGCCCACAGAGGGAGATCTAGTCATATCTACGTTTGTAGATAGCTACCTTGCAACCTAAATTGACAGATAGATCGCTCACGCCGGCTATATATATATATGGCTGGATGCCGAGATGGCTAAATGGCTTTCTGGCTAGATGGTTGGAAGGCTAGCTGGCTACTTGGGAAATTGTTCAGCTTGGAAGCTGGCTCGCTGGGTAGATGGCGAGCTGAATAAAGCCAGATGGCTGGATGGGCAGATGGCGAGATGGCTTGATGAGTAGATGGCTAGAAAGCTTGATGGCCAGCTGGCTAGATAGCTAGATAGCTTAGCAGCTAGCTAGATAGATAGATGACTACATGGCTAAATGGCTTGATAGCTAGGTAGCAATAGGTGGTAGGTAGATAGCTAGATAGCCAGTTTAAGAAACAAATAGCTAGATTCATTGCGACAGAGATAAATGGATAGATAGCTCTATAATTAAATCACTAGATAGCTCGTTAGACTGCTAGCTAGATAGCTGGATAGCTAGATAGGTGGATTGCTAGCCAACAGGATAGATAACTAGGTAGATAGCTAAATATATAGTAAGCTAGATAATAAGGTAGCTCGCTTGGTAAATTCCTACAAGACTAAATAGCTATATAGCTAGGTGGATAGCTAGATAGGGAGATAGATAGACAGATAGACAGATAGATAGATAGCTAGTTAGTCTGTTAGCTATAGAGCTAACAGCTGGATGAATAGTCAAATTGATAGGTAGCAGGCTCCCTACATAGGTGGATAGCTGTTTAGCTAGTTAGCATGAGAGCTAGGAAGCTGGATATCAAGTTATATAGATTGATTACCAGCGGGAAAGAGCCAGATAACGTGTTAGCTTTCTAGATAGCCAAATACCTGCATTGCTAGATAGCTTGAACGCTAGACAGATTGATGGTGTGATAGCCGAATCTCTGCATAGCAAAAATAGTTAGCTAGTTGCGTAGGCAGCTCTTTGTGGAGTGCGGTCTCTCGCTCGCTCGCTCTCGGGCGGGGGGTGGGTGAAAGGGAAAACGAGAGAGACCCGTTTCGATCTAGCTAGATAGCTCATTAATTGCTATAAATCTCTCTTGCGATCTGGCTCGTGAGCTGTCTACTGGTATAGCTGGCTAGATGCCTAGCTCACCGGCCTTCTAACAAAGCTTCATCAAGCTAAACCGCTATCTGGCCGCCAAAGCTGTTGGCTAACAATCTAGTTATCTAGTTATCTATCTCTCTAGCTCTCAGGCAAGTTAGTGACCTAGCTATGTTGCTACCAAAATAGTTAGCTCTTTACCTATCAATCAAGCTATCTCGAGAACTGGATTGCTAGCCAGCAGGATAGACTGCCAGACAGCGTGTGAGCTATCTCGACAGCAAGATAGCGAACTACCTAGATAGCTATCTACATGCAATGCTAGACAGCTAGAAAGCTGGATATCTGTATATCAGCTATCAGCGAGATAGCTGGAGATATTGATAGTAAATAGGTAGCTCTCTATCTAGGCAGCTATTTGGGGGGTGCGCTCTCTCTCTCTCTCATCCTCTGTGGCCCTCGTGAGAGAGGGAGATCTTTTTGAGTGGGAACGATAGGTGAGCCATGATAGAATGCAGGAGTGGACTCGATGGGCCTTGGTGCAATAACTCTGCTGCTCTGACTTTTGTACCCAGTGTTCTTTTTTAACAGTGCACTGCAGCATCCTCACACAGCGCACCCCAGTGGATGTACAGTAGCAATAGACTGTCACATCGCTCTTCCGTGGATGAACATCAGCAGCACACTGCAACATCCACACACAGCGCACCCCAGTGGATGTACAATGGCAATATACTGTCATGGCGCCCTCCCCTGGATGAACATCAGCAGCACACGGCAACATCCACACACAGCGCACCCCAGTGGATATACAATGGCAATATACTGTCATGGCGCCCTCCCCTGGATGAACATCAGCAGCACACTGCAACATCCACACACAACGCACCTCAGTGCATGTACAATAGCAATATACTGTCATGCCGCCCTCCCCTGGATGAACATCAGCAGCACACGGCAACATCCACACACAGCGCACCTCAGTGCATGTACAGTGGGAATATACTGTCACAGCGCCCTCCCGTGGATGAACATCAGCAGTACACTGCAACATCGAGGCACAACAGCCCTCACTGTCTCTACAATATAAGTGCATCGCAGCATCAGCATTGCTTATGATGAACCTTGTGTTCCCAATGCGAAACACGCAAATCGTGGTAGTACGTTTAGAGTAATAAATAAGGCACGTAGAATGCTTGCTATATTTGACCGAGTCATTGAATATGAGTCAGATGTCAATATTCAACTTTAGAGAACTTTACTTCGGCCGCTTTTGCAGCATTGTGTACAGTTATGTTCGCTCTCGTACACGAAGGATATGGGCGCTTCGGAAATCGTGTTCAAGACGTTTACAAGAACATCGCCTGGAGCGTATGAACAACCAGACGTTGGACTGGTTCATCGGAGTTCGGGCAGTAACCTGCTAGATCGATAGCAAATTATGAGAGGCAAAGATATGGTAAACAGTCAGAACATTCCTCTCAAGATGGAAATATCAAGTATTGAAGGCCACCCCTTTATGGTGAAAGGGATAAAGTTTAAACGAGGGGTGCAGGGAAAGCAAGGGGCAGTAAGTCCATCGAACGCAATATCGCAGGTGGGCATTGGGTGATAAGGAATAGGAGTAGAATTAGACCATTCGGCCAATCGTCTTATCCGCCAATCTTTTGCCCTCCAAACCCCATTCTCCTGCCTTCTCCTCATAACTTCTGATACCTGTATTAGTCAAGAATCTTTCTGTCTACGCCTTTAAATATCAACTGACGTGACCTACACAGCCTGTTGTGGCAAATAATTCCACAAATTCATCACCTTCTGACTAAATACATTTCTGATCAACTTCAAAAGAGAGCGTAGATTAATTCTGAGGAAATGATCTCTTGTCCGAGACGCTCCCACAAGTGGAAACATACTTTCCACATCCACTGGATCTAAACCATTCACATATCTGTATGTTTCAATGAGGTCCACCCTCATACCTCTAAACTCTGAGTGCAAGCCGGGAGCCGCCAAACGCTCGCCATAGGTTAACTTATTGCTGGGATCATTCTTGTAAACCTCCTCTGGAACCTCTCCAGAGCCAGCACACCGTTCCTCTGATATGGTGCCCAGAATTGCTCACAATATTCCAAATGCGGCCTTCCCAGCGCCTTGTATAGCCTCAACATGACTTCCGTTTTTCTGTGTACAAGTCCTCTTGAAATAAATGCTGGCAATGAATTTGCTTCCATTAGACAATAGACAATAGACAATAGGTGCAGGAGTAGGCCATTCGGCCCTTCGAGCCAGCACCACCATTCCATGTGATCATGGCTGATCACTCTCACCGATTCAACTTGCAGATAACATTTGTGGAATAATAATAATAATAATAATAAACATTTATTTTTTATAGCGCTTTTCCAATTGCTCAAAGACGCTTTACAAAACAGTCAAGACATAAAAACAAACAAACGATCAAAAGATTTGTCCTGGCGGAGCAGCGGCGAACAAATAGCGCCAGCGTCCTCTCACGTCAGGGTCCGGCAGTAAACAATAAAGAACACAAGACACACAATTACAAATTTAACACAAACAGCCATCACAGTGATTGCTCCAGGCACACTCTCACTGTGATGGAAGGCAAATAAAGTCTTATCTCCTCCTCATTCTTCTCCCGTGGTGCCAGGAGGCGATCGAGGCTCTCGACTTTTGAAGTGCGCACCGGGCGATGGAAAGTCCCAGGTCGAGCCGAGCAGGCCGATGAAGGTCCTAAGCCCCCACCGGGTGATGGGAAGTGCCGCGACCGAGCCACGCAGGGCGATGAAGGGCCTGCGAGCGAGTCGATGAAACCTCGCGCTTCGGGGCGGTCGAAGCTGCTACGGCTGGAGCTCCCGAAAGCCGGTCGCCAGCCAGGGACCTGCGAACTCCAGATGTTGCGGTCTGCAGGGCCCACGGCCGAAGCCTCCGAGATGGCAAGTCCAGGCCCTGCCACCGGAGTCTTCAAGGTCGATCCCAGCTGGAGGCCGCCGACTCCACGGTGTTAGGCCGTAGGACGATCGGAGATACGACACGATAACCAGCACTCCCAAGTCCCTTTGCACTTCCGATTTATGGATTATTTCCCCACTTAGGCACTTCCCCACTTTGCTACACTATATTCCATCTGCCACTTCTCTGCCCATTCCCCCAACATGTCCAAGTCCTTCTGCAGAGTCCCTGCTTTCTCTAAACTACCTGCCCTTCCACCTATTTTCGTAACATCCGCAAACTTTGCCACAAAGCCTTCAATCCCCTCGTCCAAATCATAATATAAAACGTGGAGTAGCGGACAAACACCGATCCTTGAAGATCTCCACTAGTTACTGTTAGCCAACTAGAAAAAAAATCCCCCTTTATTGCCACTCTTTGTTTTCTGCCATCCAGCCAACCAGTTATCCATGCTGGTATCTGCCCTTTGACACCATGGGCTCTCATCTTCCTGAGCAGCCATCTTGTGACACCTGGTCAAAGGCTTTCTGAAAATCAAAGTTAACAACATCTACTGTCTCTCCTTTGGCTGTCTTGCTATTTACTTCTTCAAATAATTCCAGCAAATTTACCAAACACGACCTTGCCTTCACAAAGCCATGCCAACTTCTGCCTATTTCATCGTGCACTTATAAATACTCTGTCACATCATCCTGTATAACGGGTCCTAAAATCTTACCACCCACTCCACTGGTGTTGGAGGCAGATACATTTATGACATTTAAGACAAGTTCAGATTTTCAGGTAACGAAGGTAACGAAGGGATATACATTGTGAGAAGGCAGGTAAGGTTGGTCGTCTCATGTTCGGCACAGCTATTATTAGCCGAAAGTCCTGCCGTGCCTTGTACTTCATGTAGGAAAGAAATGCACAAGCTGGTTTAAATGGAAGGTAGACACAAAATGCTGGTGTAACTCAACGAGACAGGCAGCATCTCTGGAGAGAAAGAATGGGTGACGTTTCGGGTCGAGACCCTTCTTTAGACTGATGTCGGAGAGGTCGGCGGGAAAGAGATAACATTTTGTTGGAGACAGTGAGACTGGTGGGAGAACTGGGAAGGAGGAGGGATGGAGAGAGAGGGAAAGCAAGGGCTAATTGAAGTTAGAGAAGTCAATGTTCATATCGCTGGTATGTTAGCTGCCCAAGCGAAGTATGAGGTGCTGTTCCTCCAATTTGCGCTGGGCCTCACTCTGACAATGGAGGATGCCCAGGAAAGAAAGTTCACATTGGGAATGGGGGAGCGGGGGTGAGTTAAAGTGCTGAGCAACCGGGAGATCAGGTAGGACTGTGTGGAGCTGTTCAGCGAAACGATCGTCGAGCTTGCGCTTGGTCTCGCCGATGTCACTCCATCAGTACTATCCCACAGTATACCGTTACACCAGTACGACCCCATAGTGCGTCACTCCATCAGTACTATCCCACAGTATACCGTTATACCAGTACTACCACACAGTGCTTCACTCCATCAGTACTATCCCACAGTATACCGTTATACCAGTACTACCACACAGTGCGTCACTCCATCAGTACTATCCCACAGTATACCGTTATACCAGTACTACCCCACAGTGCGTCACTCCATCAGTGCTACCGCACAGTGTCACTCCATCAATTCCATCCCACATTATGTCACGACAACAGTACTACCGCACAATATGTCACCCGATCAGAACTACCCCAGAATGTGCCATTACTTCAACACTACCCTACGTTAGGTTACTCCATCAATACTACTTCACAGTCTGTCACTCCATCAGTACTACATGTTACTCCATTAGTCGTACCCAAGATCGTGCCACTCTCATCAGTACAACCCCACAGTATGTCATTCCATCATTTCTTCCCGACCGTGTTTCACTCTATCAGTACCACCTTCAGTATGTAAATTCATCAGTTCTACCCACAGTTTTTCACCCCTTCAATAATACCATCGAATGTGTCACTATATCAGTACTACCCCAAAATATACCAGTCCTTCACTACTACCCCACAGGATGCTAATCCCTAAGTATTATCGCACAGCGTGTCACTCCATCAGTACTACTACATCGTCGGTTATTCCATTATTACTGCATCACAACGTAGTACTGACGGAGGAACAAACGATATGGTAGCACTGATGTCGTGGCACACTGTCGGATAGCATTCACAAAGACTCCTCACACCCCTGCAATAGTCTGTTCGAAATTCTACCATCGGCAGACGATACAAGGCCTTCTACGCCCGCACCTCCAGACTCAGGAACAGCGTCATCCCCAGAGCCATTGCTGATATGAACCTGTCCTGCTGAACCGGATGGTCACATCGCACAGTGAACCGGCACAGACCTACTTGAACTTTATACTGTTTTAAAACTGTTTCAAATTTTGTTTCACTTGGTTGTATAAATTTAGCAAATTAATTCATTGCATCATTCCCAATCTTGTTGTACTCCTGTACAATGATAATAAAGATATATGTTGCCTTGTATTGTATTGTACATTCCAAAGACATACAAGTTTGCAGGTTAATTGGCTTTGTATAAGTGCAAATTGACCTTAGTGTGTGTTAATGTGTGGGGATCGTTGGTCGGTGCGGACTCTGTGGGCCGAAGTGCATGTTTCCGCGTTGTATCTCTAAACTAAGCTAAATATTCCCTTTGTTGTACAAATTATTTCGCTTTTTTTCTGCAAACTGGACTAATTTGTATCTCTCTCTCTCTCTTAATGCGGGATCCTGGACCTGAAATATTTGGTGCTATCCCATAGCATGCCATTGCATCAGTACTAACAAATGGATAGCCATTCCATCAGTACTATCCCACAGTGCGTCATTCGATCAGTTCTCCCCCTCAAAGTGTCACTCCATCAGAACTACAATATAATGTGTCATTACATCAGTACTGCCCCATTTAGTTTCACACCATTAATACTATCCGACAGTGTGGCACGACATCAGTACGACCATATCGTTTGTTCCTCCATCAATACTACCGCACACTGTGTCACTCTATCAGTAATACAGCAAAATGTTCCACTCCATCAGTTCTTGCCCACAGTTTGTCACTTCACTAGTACTACCCCAAAGTGTATTGCTCCATCTGTACTGCCCACGTTGTGTCACTCCATCATTACTACCCCACTGGACATCACTCCATCAATACAAGCATACAGTGTGTTAGACGATTATTACTAGAACACACTATGTCACTCCATCAGTACAACCCCGGAGCGTGTCACTTCATTGGTACTACCGCACGATATACCATTGAATCAATACAAACCCACAGTGTTTTTCAACATCAGTAGCACCTTGTGTATTATTCCATTAGTACTACCACACAGGGTGTCACTCTATCAGTACTATCCAATGGTGTGTCACTCCATCAGTACTACACAATGAGTCCTTCCATCAGTACTACCCCACAGTGCTTCAATCCACCAGTATTACTCTGGTATATGTCTATCCAACAGTGCTACACCGCAGGGTGTCACTCAATCAGTACTATTCCACAATATGCTATTGCGTCAGTACTGCCACATAGTGTGTCACTCCATCAGTACTACCTCAAAGTGTGTCACTCCAACAGCACTACCCACAGTGTGCCACTGCATCAGTAATAAAATATAGTTTGTTACTCCATCTGTAATACCGTACACTGTGCCACTCCACCAGTGCCTCCCCATAGAGCATCGCACCATCAGTAATATCACTCGTGTTATCGTCGCATCAGTACTACGCCACCGTGTGTCACTCCATCAGTACAATCCAGTGATTATCACTCCATCAGTATACCACGCAGCGTGTCACTCCATCAGTACTACCCCACAGTGTCAACACATCAGTACTTCCTCGCAGTGTCACTCCATTAGTATTCCCCACAGTGTGTCACTCCATCAGCCCTACCTCACTTTGTCACTCCAACAGTAATTCCCCACAGTTTCACTCTATTAGTATTTCTGCACAATGTCTCACTCCATTAGTACTACCCGATGTTTATCATTCAATCAGGACTATCCCAGTGTGTCACCCATAAGTGCTGCCACAAATTGTGTCACTCCATCAGTATTGCCGCTCAGTTTGTCACTGCATTAGTACTACACAACAGTTTGTCATCACAATAGTACTACCGCTCAGTGTGTCACTCCGTTGGCGAAACCACACAGTGTCTCACTGCATCAATACAACTCCATGGTGTTGCACTCCATCAGCACGGCCCAACATCATGTCACTCCAGTGCAAACCTAGAACGTGTCACTCCATCAATGCACCCCGCAATATGTTCTTCCATCAGTACTCCCCAAAGTGTTTCACAACATCAGGACTACCTCAAATCTGCCATTCCATCCGCAATACCCCACAGTGTGCTAACCCATCGCAGCGACTCCATAGTGTGTAATTCCTTCACTATTTCACCAGTTTTTCATCGGATCAGAACTACCGCAGAGCGTGTCAGTCCATCAGTATTACTGCGTCACTCCAACAGAAAGTGCTATTACATCCGTGCTACCCCGCAGTGTGTCATTCCATCAATACACCTCCACAGTACGTCATTACACCAGTACTATTCCAAAGTGTTACACTCCATCAGTATAACACTAGAGCATGTCACTCCATCAGTACTACTCTACAATATGTTATTCCATCAGTACTACACCACAGTGATGCACTCCATCAGTACTGCCTTAAGCTTGTTATTCCATTTTGTACAACCACACGGACTCATTCAATTAGTATTACCCATCGGTGTAACTCTCCATCTGTACTACCCCGCCGTCAGTCCTTACCATTCCACAATGTACAACCCGACAGTACCAAAAAAGATTGGGTCAATACTTCAGTACTAGCCCACTGTGCGCCATTCTGTCCACACAACCCCCAGTGTGTCATTCAATCAGCACTACTCCGAAGTATCTCACTCCGTCAGTACAACCGCGCAGTGTGTCAGTCCATCAGTAATACGCACCGTGTGTCACTCCATCAGTACTGCTCCACAGCGTGTCACTCCATCAGTTTTACCCCACGGGATGTAGTTGCACACTGAAGTGGTACTGACGGAGTGACAAACTGCGTGGTAGTACTGATGCAATGACCTCACAATTTGTCACTAAATCAGTGCCATTCCACTGTGTGTCCCTCCGTCAGTACTACTCCGCAGTTTGTCATAACAACAGTACTACACATTGTGCCACTCCATGAGTATTACCCGCAGTGTGTCACTACGTCAGTAGAGCCCCACGGTGTATCATTCCATCAGAACAACCGCAAAGTCTGTCACTTCATCAGCACTACTGCAAATTGTGTCACTCCATCTGTACTAAACCACAGTATGTTAATCCACACGTACTGCATCAACTGGGGTCACTCCATCAATACTACAGCGCATTGTGTCACTCCATCAGTACTACCCCACATTGTGTCACTCCATCAGTACTCCCCCACATTGTGTCACTCCATCAGTGCTACCCCACATTGTGTCACTCCATCAGTACTCCCCCACATTGTGTCACTCCATTAGTACTACCCCACATTGTGTCACTCCATCAGTACTCCCCCACATTGTGTCACTCCATCAGTACTACCGCACATTGTGTCACTCCATCAGTGCACTGCCCAGTGCGTCACTCCATCAGTACTACTGCGCAGTAGTTCATTATGCTGCTGGCCTTGCCGAGGCAGCGTGGTTTATAAATTGAGTCAATATAATGGACGTTGCTTTGTGTGATGGTCTGGACAATTCGCAGCAATTTCTAGCGTTCTTGTATGGAGCTGTTCCCAAACCAAGCTGTGATGCATCTTGATAAAAAACTTTCTATGCTGTATCTGTAGAAGTTGGTGAGAGTTGTAGAGGGCACGTCGAACTAGCTAAGCCTGCCAAGGACATGGATGGGTGATGTTCGGTTCGAGACCCTTCTTCAGACTGATTGTGGTGGGAAGGTGGAGAAGGCTGGAACAGCAGGACAAAGCGAGTTGAATGATGAGTGGGTGAATACCGTTTTCATAGTTAGGTGGTTGAGACCAGAGGCTAAAAGATAAAAGTTGCGAGATAATGATTGAGCAGGTTGGAATTATAAAGAGAGAGGAGGGAATATCGGTTGAAGATGGAGGTGGAGGGGATTAACAAGTGCGAGTCGGCGTGAAGGAAGAGAAAGAGCGAGGGAAGTGCGGGAAGTTGCACGTTAGTTACCTGGCATTTGCTAATGTTCATACCATTAGGTTGCAAGGTTCCCAAGCGGACTATGAAGTGGCGTTCTTTCTGTTTTAATGTAACCTCTCTGGCGCTGGTGGAGGCCCAGGACAGAAAGGTCAGTGTGCGAGGGGGAGTTACAATGGCTTGCAACGGGGAGATACGGCAAGCCTTAGCAGAACGAGGATAAGTGTTCGACAAAACGGTCGCCGAGTCTCCATTTTATCACGCCGATGTAAAGGAGGCCATATCTGGAACACCACATGCAGTAAATGAGATTAGAGGTGGTGCAGGTGAACATCTGTCGCACCTGGAAGGGCTATTGAAGTGTGAGGAAACGGGGTAGAGAGACATCCCATGGTGGCTAGCCGTTTTAACCGCACTTCCCAAGAAAGGCCTTGGAGAGAGAAGTGAGGGCGAGCAGGAGGAGTGTTGAGGAAAAGAGAGAGACAGATAGGGAGTACAGTGATGAAAGGAAGAGATAGCGGAGAAGACGAAAGAAGAGATGGAGGGAGAGTTAAGTAACAAAGGGAGAGTGGGAACATGAAAAGAGAGCGGAGTTCAGATCGCGTGGGTTGGCAAAACGGGCGATGGAAGTGTCAGATAGATAGAAAGAAACGGAGGGATAAATGCAATGGGAGTGAGAAGGAGGGGGGGTAGGAGAGAGAGTTTGACAGAGAGATGGCGGAGCAGAGAGGAAGAATAGAGATGGTAGGAGAGAGTGATATTTCAGAGAGAGCGACAGCAGTAAGGATGGAGGGAGAGAGAAAGGGAGGAGGGAGAGAGAAAGGGAGGAGGGAGATGTGCCGCATCATTCGCTGAGTTATTTGGGTTTCGGACAATTCTGAAGCCTCAATGTTTCTGTTCTCTGAGTGTCGAGAGTCTTTGGGTCGTTCCTGCTCAGAGGTGACGAAGGCAGAGAATGTTATTGTCCCGGCGCAAAATCAGACCCACTGCAGGCAAGCAAGGAGTGTGGGGGTGAGGTTGCAGTCAGTTAAGCCGCGATCATATTGAGTGGTGAAGCAGAGTGGAGGGGCCACTTTAGTGCGAGGTGATTTGTTGATCTAATTCCTCAACCTGTGGATAAAATGTCGCCCAGTCCACCTTCAAACTGGGCACCAGAAGCCCTGAGAGGGTCCATGGAATTTGGGATTGCCTTAGTGAGTGAAGCGAATTGAATGAAATCAGACAAACAACACGAGGCGGAGAGTTGGACCTGATGGAGTTTGAAACATTATCCCCTTTGCTGGAACAATGCCGCTCCCAATTTCCATCCCCCAGTATCGCCACAATTCCCACTCTATGGAGTTTCTCAATCAATTCCCTGAATAAATCACGACCTGTCTCATCAGGGATTTCACTTGGCTGATGTCATCTGTTTGCGAATCATTTTAAAATATCTATATTTTAAACTCTGTTGAAACTTCACTGTCCCGGTGGAGACAGAAAATGGTATAAAATCTCCGGGAATGTTCTGCCCCGGCACTTCATCCCGAGAGATTACCGGTAGCTCACGGGGACACGTCGCTGGGCAGAGAAAATGCACCGTCAAAAACTTGAGGAATATTGGCGTGTGGAGAAAATCTTGTATGTGATCATTGCTGCCGTTGGAGTCCCTGGTAAGTGAGCAGAACAATTCAAGTTTTATAACTCCGTCTGTTAACCGGTGTTGACCTGATTCTGATCGTGTTACAATATTCCCAACTGATGATCGTTGTGCAAGAATATGTGAAGTATATCAATTATATCCTCTCATTGAAATATCTTTGAATTAACGCTGTGATTTTTCTTACTTTCAGACAGCCGAAACTAACCCTCTCTTTCTCCCACTGCCGGGACCCACTAGAATGTTGTTCTTGCCTTCAGTGGGGCCTTGCCCAGATTTGTCCCAGTGCTCGGGAAAGGCAGCTCTCCGGGACGGTGTGATTGGGAAGGGGTTTACATTGTGAAGTTCACTGCGTCTCAGTTATTGATCAGAGTGAACACCCGCTCCTGTGGACACGTCTCACTGTGGAGTTTGTCACAGTCGGATTCCACCGCCTGTTGGTCAATAATTGGATCGATCTCCTGAACCGATGGCCGCGGATCTACCGGCGTGTGTTGTTACCGAACTGTGGAATGAATCCATTAACGGAGCCACTCTGCTGCCGGATCCTAAGTTGTCCCTGCCTTCCCTCTGAAACCCTCCACGTCCCCATCAGATGCCGAGTTCCCAGAGCCCTGGTTAAATGCGGCCGGTCACGGTCAAGTCTGTGAAACCGGCCCCATCAGAGACTGTGAGCGGGGTTAACTGTAGACAGGACCATTCCGCCTATTGTAGCGGGCGGCTGCTCGTTCCCTCCCGCCCTTTACCCCGCCCGTCGCCTTATCTCCTCTCCCCTGAAGCAGGCAGGTCGGGCACAGTCGGAGCCGGGTCTGACATTGTTAAACCTGCAGCCGCGCACCGACTCCAACACGCCTGATCTCAGCTGAAAGTGGAGCCGGTGTTCAGCCCCGGAGACCGTGTTCGGTAATGCCCAGTGTCCGCCCCCTTCTCTTTCCGCAGTGAATTTAGTGGCGATTGTGATCCTGTCCCGGGGAAATTGCGGCCTCTCCACCTGCACCAATCGCTACCTGGTGGCCATGGCAGCGGCCGATCTACTCACCCTGATCACCGAGGTCATTTTGTATCAGATCCGATACCATTACTTTTATTGGAGTGTCCTGGGCCTCACCCCTGGTTGCAGTGTTAACGATGTACTGAGGTTTGCAGCTACAGACTGTTCTGTCTGGTTCACCGTCACTTTCACCTTTGATCGCTTTGTCGCCATTTGTTGCCAGAAGCTGAAAACTAAATATTGCACCGGGAAAACTGCGGCTGCCGTTCTCGCAACAGCCGGCGTTCTGCTGTGTCTGAAAAACGTTCCCCGCTACTTCACAGTGGAACCCCGGACAACCATCGACAATGTCCCGTGGGGGTGTGGCGCGGTGGACAGTGCTTACACTGACCCCGGGTGGGGTGGCATTTGACTGGATCGACACGGTTTTAACTCCGTTCCTCCCTTTCGCTGTGATCCTGCTGCTCAACGCTCTGACAGTCCGGCACATTTTAGTGGCCAGTCGGGTCCGTCAGGGGCTGAGGGGTGAGAGCAAGGGGGAGAAGAGCGCAGTGACCCGGAGATGGAGAGCAGGAGGAGGTCTGTGGTTTTTCTCTTCACCATCTCCGGCAGCTTCATCCTCCTGTGGATGACGCTTGTTGTATACTTCGTCTATTATCAGATCACAGGGATTGGGAATGATCGGAATGATTCCCAATATATCTTTCACTACGTCGGGTATTTGCTGAGGAATCTCAGCTGCTGCACCAACACATTTATTTACGCGGCGACCCAGTCCAAGTTCAGGGAGCAGGTGAAGAGCGCGGTGAAATATCCGCTCACCTCAGCGCTGCGGCTCATTAATAAACCCGCGCCCTGAGCGCATCCCAGAGGGCGGCCGCAGTCTCTCCGCTCCGGGCTCCGGCTCCTCACATTCACCGCCGCATCTTCCAGCTGTCAGTCCCGGGCGGATGATCCATCGCCGGCCCCGCTCCGGGACCCCCATCCCCTCACATTCACCCAATCGCCCCCTTGCTCAAAGATGCAGATTAAGCAGGTCCTTGATCATTCAAGTGTTTATTTCAGTTTCTACCCCCTCATTCTCAACCCCTCCTAACCCTCCCCACTGAGGACCGGTCAGGGGTAGGGTGGGTCTCTCTCTCTCTCTCTCTCTCTCTCTCTCTCTCTCTCTCTCTCTCTCTCTCTCTCTCTCTCTCTCTCTCTCTCTCTCTCTCTCTCTCTCTCTCTCTCTCTCTCTCTCTCTCTCTCTCTCTCTCTCTCTCTCTCTCTCTCTCTCCCTCCCTCTCTCCCTCTCTCCCTCTCCCCCTCTCCCCCTCTCCCCTCTACCCCTCTCCCCTCTCCCTCCCTCCCCTCCCTCCCTCCCTCCCTCCCTCCCTCCCTCCCTCCCTCCCTCCCTCCCTCCCTCCCTCCCTCCCTCCCTCCCTCCCTCCCTCCCTCCCTCCCTCCCTCCCTCCCTCCCTCCCTCCCTCCCTCCCTCTCTCTCTCTCTCTCTCTCTCTCAAATCAGAGGTGCTCCTCCCCTGAGAACAGATGACGTTATAGACGTTGGGCGCGGCAGCCAATCAGAGATCCCTTTTTTGTCCTGGCATCAGATGGGCGCGGCGACCAATCAGCGGTCTCTTTTTTTTTTTTTCTTTTTTTTTATATCGAAAAATACTTTATTCAAGTAATAAATATAATTTACAAAACATCTTTTTATTTTTAACTCTGTGTATGTGGGGGGGGGTGGTGGGGCGGTTGGGGGAAACCTTTATTCAAATCTCCTCCTCAACGGAGATGCGACCTTTACCGTGTCGTATCTCCATTCGCGCTACGGCCCTAAACACCGTGGAGTCGGCGGCCTCCAGCTGGGATCGACCTCAAAGACTCCGGTCGCAGGGCCTGGACTTACCATTTCGGAGGCTTCGGCCGTGGGCCCTGCAGACCGCAACATCGGGAGTTCGCAGGTCCCTGGCTGGCGACCGGCTTTTGGGAGCTCCAGCCGTAGCAGCTTCGACCGCCCCGAAGCGCGAGGTACGATCGACCCGCCCACAGGCCCTTCATCGCCCTGCGTGACTCGGCCCGCAAGCACTTTCCATCGCCCGGTGGGGGCTCAGGACTTTCATCGGCCTGCTCGGCTCGGCCCCTGGGACTTTCCATCGCCCGGTGGGGGCTCAGGACTTTCATCGGCCTGCTTGGCTCAGCCCTGGGACTTTCCATCGCCCGGTGGGGGCTCAGACTTTCATCGGCCTGCTCGGCTCGGCCCTGGGACTTTCCATCGCCCGGTGGGGGCTTCAAAAAGTTAGGAGCCTCGATCACCTCGTGGCACCACGGGAGAAGAATGAGGAGGAGATAAGACTTTGCCTTCCATCACAGTGAGGGTATGCCTAGAGCAATCACTGTGATGGCTGTTTGTGTAAAAAATTATATCTGTGTGTCTTGTGCTTTTTGATGTCTACTGCCGGACCCTGACGTGAGAGGACGCTGGCGTTGTGTATTCGCCGCTTTTCCGTCAGGATAGTTTGTCTGTTTGTTTCTATGTAATTGTTTTTGTAAAGCGCTTTGAGCATCCGATAAGGCGCTATATAAAATAAATGAATTATTATTATTATTATCTTTTTTAAACAAACCCATCCGACATTTCCGGAGGTTACACATTCAATACAGGCATTTACTTAGACATTTACTTACATTTACATACATTTACCCAGTATCAATCAGCGGTCTCGTTCTAACCCGGCAATAGATGATGCCATAGACATGGGTGCGGTGGCCAATCAGAGGTCCCTTTATACCCCGGCAACAGGAGACGTCGGCCAATCGTCTGCCGCTCTTCCACCTGGCCAATCAAAATGCCTCTTTCCCCCCCTGGCAACAGATGACGCCCTAAGCCATGGGCGCGGCGGCCAATCAGAGGCGCCCTTTCTCCCCTAGTGGGGAGAGATATGCACACTGATTGACATGCCTAAGCACACGGATTGACAAGTCTATGCACACGGATTGACACGAATATGCACACTGATTGACACGCCTGTGCACACTGATTGACACACCTATGCACATTTTCCCTTTTCCCTCCTTCCCTTGTCCTGTTTCTCTCAACGAAATGGCCGCCACATGTGCTCGCTGTTTCTTTTATCAAAATGGCCGCCACATGTGCTCGCTGTTTCTCTCGTCAAAATGGCCGACACATGTGCTCGCTATTTGACACTATTTGACGCTATTTGTCCGATCCCTGGTGAGACCACACCTGGAGTATTGTGTGCAGTTTTGGTCTCCTAATTTGAGTTTAGGAGCAAGGAGGTCCTTCTGCAGTTGTACAATACAATACAATACAATACAATATATCTTTATTGTCATTGTACAGGAGTAAAACAAGATTGGGAATGTGCCTCCCATACGATGCAATAAATGACTTAGCTAGTCAGTATTAATTTAAACAACCCAATGAAACATATTAGAACAGTTTTAAAACAGAATAACGTTCAAATAGATGTTGACAGACTGGAGCGACTAGGCTTGTATACACTGGAATTTAGAAGGATGAGAGGAGATCTTATCGAAACGTATAAGGTTATTAAGGGGCTGGCATGTTAGAGGCAGGAAACGTGTTCCCAATGTTGGGGGAGTCCAGAACAAGGGGCCACTGTTTAAGAATGAGGGGTAGGCCATTGAGAACGGAGATGAGGAAAAACCTTTTCAAGAGAGAGAGAGAGAGAGAGAGAGAGAGAGAGAGAGAGAGAGAGAGAGAGAGAGAGAGAGAGAGAGAGAGAGAGAGAGAGAGAGAGAGAGAGAGAGAGAGAGAGAGAGAGAGAGAGAGAGAGAGAGAGAGAGAGAGAGAGAGAGAGAGAGAGAGAGAGAGAGAGAGAGAGAGAGAGAGAGAGATAGGAGGATAGTTGTGAATCTGTGGAATTCTCTGCCTCAGAAGGTAGTGGAGGCCAATTCTCTGAATGCATTCAAGAGAGAGCTAGATAGAGCTCTTAAGGATGGCGGAGTCAGGGCATATGGGGTGAAGGCAGGAACGGGGTGCTGATTCGGTAGCCATGATCACATTGAATGGCGGGTGTTGCCTCGAAGGGCCGAATGGCCTCCTCCTGCACCTATTTTCTATTGTCTATTGTCTATATGTACCGGTTCACTCTGCGATGTGACCATCCGACTCAGCAGGACCGGTTCATAGCAGCTATGGCCCTGGGGATGAAGCTGTTCCTGAGTCTGGAGGTGCGGGCGTAGAAGGCCTTGTATCGTCTGCCCGATGGTGGAGGTCCCCAACAGACTGTTGCAGGGGTATGAGGAGTCTTTGCGGATGCTGGTGGCTTTTCTGAGGCATCGTGTGTTGTAGATGCCCTCCAAGGCTAGTAGCTGTGTTCCGATGGTCCTCTGAGCTCTATGGACTACCCGCTGAAGAGCTTTCCTTTCTGTCTCCGTGCAGCTGAGGTACCACACAGGGATGCCATGCGTTAGGATGCTCTCTATGGTGCAGCGGTAGAAGGTCGTCAGCAGCTGTTGGGGCAGACCGGACTTCTTCAGTGTTCTCAGGTAGAACAGTCGTTCTTGACCAGCGCAGTGGTGTTATTGGACCATGTTAGGTCCTCCGAAATGTGGGTGCCCAGAAACGTGAAGCTGGACACTCTCGCCACACTGTCCCCGTTGATAAAGGTCGGGGCGTATTCCCCGTTGTGTGACCTACGGAAGTTGATGATTAGCTCCTTGGTTTTGGTGGTATTTAGGGGCAGTTTGTT
>NW_027601333.1:17702-27702 GCF_053455715.1 Rhinoraja longicauda | reverse complement strand
AGCTTGAACGTTAGATAGATGGGTGGCGAGATAGCTGGATCTCTGCACAGCAAAATAATTCGGTAGTTTTGTAGGCAACTCTTTGTGGAGTGCCCTCTCTCGCTCACTCGCTTTCTGGCGGCCGCGTGAAAGGGAGAACGAGAGAGTCCTAGTTGGATCCAGCTAGATAGGTGCTAAATCTCTGTAAAACTCACTTGCTATCTGTCTACTGAGCCATCTACTGGTGTGGCTGGCTAGATGCCTACCTCACTAGCCATCTAGCAAAGCTCTACCAAGCTAAACCGCTATCTGACCGTCAAAGTGGTTGGCTAACAATCTACTAATCTAGTTATCTATCTATCTAGCCATCAGTCTCGTTAGCAACCTAGCTATGTTGTTACCAAAATATCTAACTCTGTAGCTATCAATCCAGCTATCTCGAGAGCTACATTGCTAGCCAGCAGGATAGACTGTCAGACAGCCTGTGAGCTATCTCGATAGCAAGATAGCGAACTACCTAGATAGCTATCTACATGCAATGCTAGACAGCTAGAAAGCTGGATATCTGTATGGCGAGATAGTTGGATATATTGATAGTAAGATAGGTAGTTCTCTATCTAGGCAGCTGTTTGAAGGGTGCGCTCTCTCTTTCTCATCCTCTGTGGGCCTCGTGAGAGAGGGAGATCTTGTTAGATCCAGCTAGATAGACAGCTACCTAGCACGTGAGATACCTGGATAGTTAGGAAAATAAATGCAGATGCTGGTACAAATCGAAGGTTTCACCAAATGCTGGATTAAATCAGCAGGTCAGGCAGCATATCGGAGAGAGGGAATGGTTGACCCGATACGTCACCCATTCCCGCTCCTAGATGCTGTCTGATCTGCTGAGTTTCTCCAGCATTTTGTGATAGCTAGCTAAACGGTTAGATCGCTAAATAGATGGTTATACGTACAGATGACTGGATGGCAAGATCGCTTGAAAGGTAGATGGCTATTTGGCGAGACGGTTAGAAGGCTAGTTGGGGAGAGGTAAAGGGACAGGCGTTGGTCGAGGGGAGAAGTAAAGGGACAGATGTTGGTCGAGTGGGGAGTTAAAGGGACAGGTGTTTGAGGGGCGAGTCCCTTTACCTCCCCAATCAACTCCATCCAAGGACCCGAACAGTCTTCCCAGGTGAGGCAGAGATTCACCTGCACCTCCTCCAACGTCATCAACTGTATCCGCTGTTCGAAGTGTCAACCTCTCTCCATCGGCGACACCAAGCGCAGGCTCGGCGATCGTTTCGCTGAACACCTCCGCTCAGTCAGTCTCAACCAACCTGATTTTCCGGTGGCTCAGCATTTCAACTCCCCCTCCCATTACCAATCTGACCTTTCTGTCATGGGCCTCCTCCATTGTCAGAGTGAGGACCAGCGCAAATTGGAGGAACATCACTTCATATTTCGCTTGGGTAGTTTACACCTCTGCGGTATCAACATTGACTTGTCTAACTTCAGATAGTCCCTGCTTTCCCTCTCAATCCACCTCCCCTTCCCAGTTCTCCCACCAGTCTTCCTGTCTCCGCCTGTATCCTATCTTTTTCCGGCTCCATCCGCTGACATCAGTCTGAAGGGCTCGACCCGAAACGTCACCCATTCATTCTCTCCTGAGATGCTGCCTGACCCGCTGAGTTACTCCAGCATTTTGTCTACCTTAGCTAGATAGCTAGTCAGGTAGATATATAACTATATTAATAGCTACAGATCGAGATGGCTAGATAGCCACATAGCTAGACAGCTAGACAGCTAGATGGCAAGAGAGCTAGACAGCTAGAGAGCTAGAGAGCTAGCGTGGCTTTTCGCAATTAGCTGGATAAAGAGATGGCTAGACTGCGTCGGGAATCGCATTTCTGCGCACATTTTCTCATGGCATTTGTAAAGGTGTTGACGTCGTCGTTCGGGTCAATTGTCAAATCCTTGAATAGCGACCAGTGTTAGAGCTCTAGGGTCAACCGGAATCATGGATTTGTAGAGAAGGCAGGCACTGATTGTGCATGATCAGCCATGATCACAGTGTATGGCGGTGCTGGCTCGAAGGGCCAAAGGGCATCCCCCTGCACCTATTTTCTAAGCTTTCTATGTCTATAGACTCCGTCCAATCCCGGAGTCAGTAATTAGTTCATAAGTTCATACGTCATTTGAGTAAGTCACTAGGCTCACCGAGTCTGATCCGCCATTCGATCATGGCTGCCCTATCTTTCCCACTAAAACCCAACCGCAACTTTGACACTCTTACTAATCACGGACCTGTCAATCCTCAATTTTAAAAACCTGTTAATTCCCCAATTACGGCACCCAGAGTCGCCTGTTACAGCATTCCGCAGATTCACCACCCTTTGACTAGCCTCAGAATAAAAGGACGTACATTTCAAATGAGATGACGAGGGATTTATATCGTAAGAAGGTAGTAAATCATTGGAATTCTGCCACAGACAGCTGTAGAAACCGTGATTGGGTATTTTTAAATCGGAGCTGGACATGGTCGTGATTCGTAAGAGTGTCGACAATTACGGGAAGACGGTAGGAGAATGGAGTTGAGTGGGAACGAGAGGTGAGCCATGATAGAATGCCGGTGTGGACTCGATGGGCCTTGGTGCCCTAATTCTGCTGCTATGACTTTTGTACTTAGTGTTATATTTTAACAGTGCACTGCAGCATCCTCACACAGCGCACCTCGGTGCATGTATAGTGGCAATAGACTGTCACATCGCTCTCCCTTGGATGAACATCAGCAACACACTGCAACATCGACACACAGCGCACCCCAGCGGGTGTACAGTGGCAATATCCTGTCACAGCGCCCTCCCGTGGATGAACATCAGCAGCACACTGCAACATCCACATACAGCGCACCCCAGTGGGTGTACAGTGGCAATGTACTGTCACATCGCTCTCCTCGGATGAACATCAGCAGCACACGGCAACATCCACACACAGCGCACTTCAGTGCATGTACAGTAGCAATATACTGTCATGGCGCCCTCCCCTGGATGAACATCAGCAGCACACGGCAACATCCACACACTGCGCACCTCAGTGCATGTACAGTAGCAATATACTGTCACAGCGTCCTCCTGTGTATGCACACTACAACATTGAGATACAGCAGCCCTCAATGTATGTACAACAGTGCATCGGAGCATCAGCATTGCTGAAGTTGGATCTTAAGGTTCCAGTGCGTAACTCACAGATCGTGGCAGCATGTTCAGAGTTATAAATGAGCCATGTGGAACGCTTGCTATATTTGACGGAGGCTTTGAATACGAGTCAGATGTCAACATTCAATTTAGAGAACTTTGCTTCGGTCGCTTTTGCAGTATTGTGTGCAGTTATGTTCGCTCTAGTACAGGAAGGATATGGGCGCTTCGGAATTTGTGCTCAAGACGTTTACAAGAACATCGTCTGGAGCATAAGAACAGCCAGACGTTGGACGGATTAATCTGGAACACCGGAGATCGGCCATTAACCAGATAGATCGATATCAAATTGTAAGAGGCAAAGATATGGTAAACTCCGAGTGCAAGCCGAGTGCCGATAAACGCTCACCATAGGTTAAACTATTGCTGGTATCATTCTTGTAATCATCCTCTGAACCCACTCCAGAGCCAGCACACCTCTCCTCTAATATGGTGCCCAGAATTGCTCACAATATTCCAAATGCGGCCTTCCGAGCGCCTTGTATAGCCTCAACATTACATCCGTGTTTCTGTATACAAGTCCCCTTGAAATAAATGCAAGCGTTGAGTTTGCTTCCATTAGACAATAGACAATAGACAATAGGTGCAGGAGTAGGCCATTCGGCCCATCGAGCCATCACCACCCTTCCATGTGATCATGGCTAATCATTCTCACCGATTCAACTTGCAGATTAAAATTTTGGTAATCCTTAACCAGCACTCCCAAGTCCCTTTGCACTTCCGATTTATGGATTTCCCCCCACTTAGACAATAGTCTACGCCATTATTTCCACTACCAAAATGCAGTACTCCGCACTTTGCTATACTATATTCCATCTGCCACTTCTCTACCCATTCCCCCAACATGTCCAAGTCCTTCTGCGGAGTCCATGCTTTCTCTAAACTACCTGCCCTTCCACCTCTTTTCGTAACATCCGCAAACTCGGCCACAAAGCCTTCAATCCCCTCGTCCAAATCATAATATAAAACGTGGAGTAGCGGGCAAACAACGATCCTTGAAGATCTCCACTAGTTACTCTTCGCCAACTAGAAAAAAATCCCCCTTTATTGCCACTCTTTGTCTTCTGCCATCCAGCCAACCAGTTATCCATGCTGGTATCTGCCCTTTGACACCGTGGGCTCTCAACTTCCTAAGCAGCCATCTTGTGACACCTGGTCAAAGGTTTTCTGAAAATCAAAGTAAACAACATCTACTGTCTCTCCTTTGGCTGTATTGCTATTTACGTCTGAAATAATTCCAGCAAATTTATCAAACACGACCTTCTCTTCACAAAGCCATGACAACATATGCCTATTTCATCGTGCATGTATATGTACTCTGTCACATCATCCTGTATAACGGGTCCTAAAATCTTCCCACCCACTCCACTGGTGTTGGAGGCAGATACAATAGTGATATTTAAGACAAGTTCAGATTTTCAGGTAATGAAGGGATATGCATTGTGAGCAGGCCGGTAAGGTTGGACGTCTCCTGTTCGGCACAGCTATTATTAGCCGAAAGTCCTGCCGTGCCTTGTACTTCGTGTAGGAAAGAAATGCAGATGCTGGTTTAAATCGAAGGTAGACACAAAATGCTGTTGTAACTCAACGAGACCGGCAGCATCGTTGAGTTGCGTGTCGAGACCCTACTTTAGACTGATGTCGGCGAGGTCGGCGGGAAAGAGATAGAATTTTGTTGGAGACAGCGAGACTGGTGTGAGAGCTGGGAAGGAGGAGGGGTGGGGAGAGAGGGGAAGCAAGGGTTAATTGAAGTTAGAGAAGTCAATGTTCATATCGCTGGTATGTTAGCTGCCCAAGCGAAGTATGAGGTGCTGTTCCTCCAATTTGCGCTGGGCCTCACTCTGACAATGGAGGATGCCCAGGACAGAAAGTTCAGGTTGGGAATGGGGCAGCGGGGGTGAGTTAAAGTGCTGAGCAACCGGGAGATCAGGTAGAACTGTGTGGAGCTGTTCAGCGAAACGATCGCCGAGGTTTCGCTTAGTCTCGCCGATGTCACTCCATCAGTACTATCCCACTGTATACCGTGACACCAGTACTACCCCACAGTGCGTCACTCCGTCAGTACTATCGAACAGTATACCGTTATACCAGTACTACCCTACAGTGCGTCGCTCCATCAGTGCTACCGCACAGTGTCACTCCATCAATCCCATCCCACATTCTGTCACAACAACTGTACTACCGCACAGTGTGTCACCCCATCAGAACTACCCCAGAATGTGCCATTACTTCAACACTACCCTACGTTAGGTTACTCCATCAATACTACTTCACAGTCTGTCACTCCATCAGTACTACATGTTACTCCATTAGAAGTACCAAAGAGCGTGTCACTCTCATCAATACAACCCCACAGTATGTCATTCCATCATTTCTTCCTTGACGGTGTTTCACTCTGTCAGTGCCACCTTAAGTATGTAATTTCATCAGTTGTGCCCACAGTTTTTCACCCCTTCAATAATACCATCGAATGTGTCACTATATCAGTACTACCCTAAAATATACCAGTCCTTCACTACTACCCACAGGATGCTAATCCATAAGTATCATCCCACAGCGTGTCACTCCATCAGTACTACCACATCGTCGGTTACTCCATCATTACTGCATCACAACGTGTCATTCATTCGGTACTATCCCATATAATGCCCTTGCATCAGTACTAGCAAATGGATAGTTATTCCAACAGTACTATCCCACCGTGCGTCATTCCATCAGTTCTCCCCCAATGTGTCACTCCATCAGAACTACACTTTGAGTCCTTCCATCAGTACTATAATGTATCATTACATCCGTACCGCCCAATTTAGTTTCACACCATTAATACTATCCGACAGTGTGCCACGACATCAGTACTACCATATCGCTTGTTCCTCCATCAGTACAACAGCACACTGTGTCGCTCTATCAATAATACACCAAACTGTGTCACTTTATCAGTACTATCCAACGGTGTGTCACTCCATCAGTACTACACAATGAGTCCTTCCATCAGTACTACCCCACAGTGTTTCAATCCACCAGTATTACTCTGGTATATGTCTATCCAACAGTACTACACCGCAGGGTATCACACAATCAGTACTCTTCCACAGTATGCTATTGCGTCAGTACTGCCACATAGTGTGCCATTCCATCAGTACTACCACAAAATGTGTCACTCCACCAGCACTGCCCACAGTGTGCCACTGCATCAGTAATAAAATATAGTTTGTTACTCTATCTGTACTACCCTACACTGTGCCACTCCATCACTGCTTGCCCATTGAGCATCGCACCATCAGGAATATAACTCGGGTTATCATTGCATCAGTACTACGCCAGCGTGCAACACTCCATCAGAACAATCCATTATTACTCCATCAGTACTACCACGCAGCGTGTCACTCCATCAGTACTACCCACAGTGTCAACCATCAGTACTTCCTTGCAGTGTCACTCCATCATTATTCCCCACAGTATGTCACACCATCAGCCCTATCTCACTGTATCACTCCATTAGTAATTCCCCACAGTTTCACTCTATTATTATTTCCCCACAATGTCTCACGCCATTAGCACTACCCGATGTTTATCATTCAATCAGGACTATCCCAGTGGGTCACTCCATAAGTGCCACAAATTGTGTCATTCCATCAGTATTACCAAAGTGTGTCACAGCATTAGTACTACACCACAGTTTGTCATCACCATAGTACTACCGCTCAGTGTGTCACTCCGTCGGTGAAACCACACAGTGTCTCACTGCATCAATACAACTCCATATTGTTACACTACATCGGTACTGCCCCACATCATGTCGCTCCAGTGCAACCCTAGAACGTGTCATTCCATCAGTACTCTCCGCAGTTTTGTCTTCCATCAGTACTCCCCAAAGTGTTTCACACCATCAGGACTACCTCAAATCTGCCATTCCATCCGCATTACCCCACGGTGTTCTAACCCATCGTTGCGACTCCATAGTGTGTAACTCCATCACTATTTCACCACAGTTTTTGATCGCAACAGTACTACCGCACAGCGTGTCAGTCCATCAGTATTACTGCGTCACTCCAACAGAATGTGCTATTACATCCGTGCTACCCCACAGTGTGTCATTCCATCAATACACCCCCACAGTACGTCATTAAACCAGTACTACTCCACAGTGTTACACTCCATCAGTACAACACTGGAGCATGTCACTCCATCAGTACTACCATACAATATGTTATTCCATCAGTACTACCCCACAGTGATGCACTCACACGCACACGCACAAACAGACACACACACACACACACACAAATATCGGCACTCTTACATACTCTACCGCTCTCTCACACGCAGACCCGCATGCACACGTGCACATTTTCGGATTGAGTGTATCGTTGGATGTTCGCGGCGGCCCGGCTCGCCCACCGAGGATGGCGATGAGAACCACGCCTCGGGAGCGAGGTGGGAGCTGCGAGGAACCGCAGAGAGCGAGATGGACCGTCGGAGAGCGAGGAAGGCCACCGAGAACGAAGGGGGCGACCCGCCGTGCGGCGGCAGGGAGCGTTTGTAACTGTCGTCGTCAAAATGTGGCGACACTTTTGTACTGCCTAGGTGAGGTCTGCTACATGATGTTACCGGGTTGTCTGCAAAACTAAGCATTTCACTCTACCTGGGTACGTGATAATAATGTATCATTGAAATTCCTGCAACCGCATACACTAACGCACACACACACACACAGCGTCTCATTTGCACAATCTCACACATTTACACTCGCATACACGTGCTAACACACTCTTGCACGGACTCGCACACTCACACTGTCACACACAATCAATATCCAATGCGAGTCAGGCTGCACCTCTGGAGAAATCTAGTTGAGTATGTCAGTTCAGTGCAGTTTATTGTCACGTGTACCGAGGTACCGTGAAAAGCTTTTGTTGCTTGCTACCCAGTCAGTGGAAACAAAATACTTCATTACAGTCGAGCCATTTACAGAGTATAGATACATGATAAGGGGATACCGTTCAGTGCAAGGTAAAGCCTGCAAAATCCGATCAAGGATAGTCCGAGGGTCAACAAAGAGGTAGATAGTAGTTCAGCACTGCTTTCTCGTTGTGGTGGGATGATTCCGTTGCCTAATAACAGCAGGAAGACACTGTCCCTCAAACTGGAGGTGTGCATTTTCACACTTCTGTACATTTTGCCTGATGGGACAGAGGAGAAGCAGGAGTGGCAATGGTGCGACTCGTCCTTGATTATACTGCTGGCCTTGCCGAGGCAGCGTGGTTTATAAATTGAGTCAATATAACGGAGGTTGGTTTGTGTGATGGTCTGGACAAATCGCAGCAATTTCTTGCGTTCTTGTATGGAGCTGTTCGCAAACCAAGCTGTGATGCATCTTGATAAAATACTTTCTATGGTGCATCTGTAGACGTTGGTGAGAGTTGTAGAGGGCACGCCGAACTGGCTAACCCTGCTAAGGACATGGATGGGTGAAGTTTCGGTTCGGCACATTTCTTCAGACTGATTGTGGTGGGACGGGGGAACAGCAGGACAAAGTGAGTTGAACGATGAGCGGATGAATACCGTTTTCATTGTCAGGTGCGAGGTAAGGGTTGAGCAGGATGGAATTATATAGAAAGAGGAAGTAATATCGGTTGAAGATGTGGTGGAGGGGATATATTGGTGCGAGTCCGGATGAAGCACGAGGAAGAGGGAGGGGGAAGTGGGAATTTGCACTTAGTTACCTAACATTGGATAATTCAAAGTTCATACCATTAGGAGTTCTCTGCCACAGAAGGCAGTGGAGGCTAATTCTCTGAATGCACTCAAGAGAGAGCTAGATAGAGCTCTTAAGGATAGCGGAGTCAGGGGGTATGGGGAGATGGCAGGAACGGGGTAGTGATTGAGAATGATCAGCCATGATCACTTTGAATGGCGGTGCGTACAGGCTCGAAGGGCCGAATGGCCTCCTCCTGCACCTATTGTCTATAGTCTATTGTTGCAAGGCACCAAGGGCGGAATATGAAGTGGCGTTCTTTCAGTTTGCATGTGTCTTCAGTGTGGAAATAGAGGAAGCAAAGGTCAGAAAGGTCAGTGTGGGAAGGCGAGTTACAACGGGAAGATCCGGGAGGCCTTGACGGAACGACGGTAAGTGTTCGGCTGAACGGTCGCCGAGTCTCCACTTGACGACGCCGATGCAAAGGAGACCATATCTGGAACACCGCATGCAATAGAAGGGATTAGATGAGGTGCATGTGAACATCAGCCTCACCTGGAAGTGCTATTGAAGTGTGAGGGAACGGGGTAGAGAGACATCCCATGGTGGCTGGCCGTTTTAACCGCACTTCCCAAGAAAGGCCTTGGAGAGGGAGATGAGGGCGAGCAGGAGGAGTGTTGGGGAAAAGAGAGAGACAGATAGGGAGTACGGTGATGAAAGGAAGAGATAGCGGAGAAGACGAAATAAGAGATGGAGGGAGAGTTAAGTAACAAAGGGAGAGTGGGAACATGAAAAGAGAGCGGAGTTCAGATCGCGTGGGTTGGCAAAACGGAGCGATGGAAGGGTCAGATAGATAGAAATAAACGGAGGGATAAATGCAATGGGAGTGAGAAGGAGGGGGTGGGTTAGGAGAGAGCGGTTGACAGAGAGATGGCGGCGTCGAGAGGAAGATTAGAGATGGTAGGAGAGAGTGATAGTTCAGAGAGAGCGACAGCAGTAAGGATGGAGGGAGAGAGAAAGGGAGGAGGGAGATGTGCCGCATCATTCGCTGTTTTATTTGGGTTTCGGACAATTCTGAAGCCACAATATT
>NW_027601333.1:5552-17202 GCF_053455715.1 Rhinoraja longicauda | reverse complement strand
GTCACACCGTCCCGGAGAGCTGCCTGTCCCGTGCACTGGGACAACTCTGGGCAAGGTCCCACTGAAGGCAAGAACAACATTCTAGTGGGTCCCGGCAGTGGGAGAAAGAGAGGGTTAGTTTTGGCTGTCTGAAAGTAAGAAAATCAAGGCGTTAATTCAAAGATATTTCACTGAGAGGATATACTTGATATACTTCACATATTCTTGTACAACGACCATCAGTTGGGAATATTGTAACACGATCAGAATCAGGTCAACACCGGTTAACAGACAGAGTTATAAAACTAGAATTGTTCTGCTCACTTACCAGGGACTCCAACGGCAGCAATGATCACGTACAAGATTTTCTCCACGGCTAAATATTCGTACAGCTTTTCACGGTGCATGTTCTCTGCCCAGCGACGTGTCCCCGTGAGCTACCGGTAATCTCTCGGAATGAAATGCCGGGGCAGAACATTCCTGGAGATTTTATACCATTTTCCGTACCACCGGGACCGTAAAGTTTTAGCAGAGTTTAAAAATAGAGATTTTGAAATGATTCGCAAACAGATGACATCAGCCAAGTGAAATCCCTACTGAGACAGGTCGTGATTCAGGGAATTGATTGAGAAACTCCAAAGACTGGGAATTGTGGCGATACTGAGGGATGGAAATTGGGAGCGGCATTGTTCCAGCAAAGGGGATATTGTTTCAAACTCCATCAGGTCCAACTCTCCGCTTCGTGTTGTTTGTCTGATTTCATTCAATCCGCTTCACTCACCAGGGCAATCCCAAATTCCAGGGACCCTCTCAGGGCTTCTGGTGCCCAGTTTGAAGGGGGACTGGGCGACGTTTGTCTACAGGTTGAGGAATTAGATCAACAGTTGGCCTCGCACTAAAATGGCCCCTCCACTCTGCTTCACCGCTCAATATGATCGCGGCTTAACTGATTGCAACCTCACCTCCACACTCCTGGCGAGGCCGGTAACCATTCACTCCTTGCTTGCCTGCAGTGGGTCTGATTTTTGCGCCGGGACAATAACATTCTCTGCCTTCGTCACCTCTGAGGAGGAACGACCCAAAGACTCACGACACTCAGAGAACAGAAATATTGTGGCTTCAGAATTGTCCGAAACCCAAATAAAACAGCGAATGATGCGGCACATCTCCCTCCTCCCTTTCTCTCTCCCTCCTCCCTTTCTCTCTCCCTCCTCCCTTTCTCTCTCCCTCCATCCTTACTGCTGTCACTCTCTCTGAACTATCACTCTCTCCTACCATCTCTATTCTTCCTCTCGACGCCGCCATCTCTCTGTCAACCTCTCTCTCCTAACCCACCCTCCTTCTCACTCCCATTGCATTTATCCCTCCGTTTCTTTCTATCTATCTGACCCTTCCATCGCTCCGTTTTGCCAACCCACGCGATCTGAACTCCGCTCTCTTTTCATGTTACCACTCTCCCTTTGTTACTTAACTCTGCATCCATCTCTTCTTTCGTCTTCTCCGCTATCTCTTCCTTTCATCACTGTACTCCCTATCTGTCTCTCTCTTTTCCCCCAACACTCCTCCTGCTCGCCCTCACCTCCCTCTCCAAGGCCGTTCTTGCGAAGTGCGGTTAAAACGGCTAGCTACCATGTGGTGTCTCACTACCCCGTTCCCTCACACTTCAATAGCCCTTCCAGGTGAGGCTGCTGTTCACATGCACCTCATCTAATTCCTTCTATTGCATGCCGTGTTCCAGATATGGTCTCCTTTGCATCGGCGTGGTCAAGTGGAGACTCGGCGACCGTTCGGCCCAACACTTACCGTCGTTCCGTCAAGGCCTCCCGTTGTAACTCGCCTTCCCACACTGACCTTTCTGTCCTTTGCTTCCTCCATTGCCAGACTGAAGCGACATGCAAACTGAAAGAACGCCACTTCATATTCCGCCCTTGGTGCCTTGCAACAATAGACAATAGGTGCAGGAGTAGGCCATTCGGCCCTTCGAGCCTGTACGCACCGCCATTCAATGTGATCATGGCTGATCATTCTCAATCACTATCCCGTTCCTGCCTTCTCCCCATACCCCCTGACTCCGCTATCCTTTAGAGCTCTATCTAGCTCTCTCTTGAGTGCATTCAGAGAATTGGCCTCCACTGCATTCTTTCAGGCAGAGAATTCCTAAAGGTATGAACTTTGAATGATCCAATGTTAGGTAACTAAGTGCAAATTCCCACTCCCCCCTCGCTCTTCCTCGTGCTTCATCCGGACTCGCAACAATATATCCCCTCCACCACATCTTCAACCGATATTACTTCCTCTTTCTTTATAATTCCATCCTGCTTAAACCTTACCTAGCACCTGACAATGAAAACGGTATTCACCCGCTCATCGTTCAACTCGCTTTGTCCTGCTGTTCCCCCGTCCCACCACAATCAGTCTGAAGAAAGTTCCAGAACCGAAACTTCACCCATCCATGTCCTTAGCAGGGTTAGCCAGTTCGGCGTGCCCTCTACAACTCTCACCAACAACTACAGATGCACCATAGAAAGTATTTTATCAAGGTGCATCACATCTTGGTTTAGGAACAGCTCCATATAAGAACGCAAGAAATTGCTGCGAATTGTCCAGACCATCACACAAACCAACCTCCGTTATTTTGCCTCAGTTTATAAACCACGCTGCCTCGGCAAGGCCAGCAGTATAATCAAGGACGAATCGCACCCTTGCCACTCCTGCTTCTTCTGTGTCCCATCAGGCAAAATGTATAGAAGTGTGAAAATGCACACCTCCAGTTTCAGGGACAGTGTCTTCCCAGCTGTTATCAGGCAACGGAATCATCCTACCACAACCAGAAAGCAGTGCTGAACTACTATCCACCTCTTTGTTGACCCTCGGACTATCCTCAATCGGATTTTGCAGGCTTTACTTTGCATTAAACGTTATCCCCTTATCATGTATCTATACTCTGTAAATGGCTCGGCTGTAATAATGTATTTTGTTTCCACTGACTGGGTGGCACGCAACAAAATCTTTTCACGGTACCTCGGTACACGTGACAATAAACTGCACTAAACTGATATACTCAACTAGATTTCTCCAGAGGTGCAGCCTGACTCGCATTGGATATTGATTGTGTGTGACAGTGCGAGTGTGCGAGTCCGTGCAAGAGTGTGTTAGCACGTGTGTGCGAGTGTGAATGTGTGAGATTGTGCAAATGAGTCGGTGTGTGTGTGTGTGTGTGTATGCGTTAGTGTATGCGGTTGCAGGAATTTCAATGATTCAATGATACTTTATTTTCACGTACCCAGGTAGAGTGAAATGATTAGTTTTGCAGCCAACCCGGTAACATCATGTCGCAGACCTCACCTAGGCAGTACAAAAGTGTCGCCCCATTTTGACGCCGACAAAGTTACAAACGCTCCCTGCCGCCGCACCGCGAGTCGCTCCTTCGTTCTCGGCGGCCTTCCTCGCTCTCCGACGGTCCACCTCGCTCTCTGCGGTTCCTCGCGGCTCCATCCTCGCTCCCGAGGCGCGGTTCCCATCGCCATCCGCGGTGGGCGAGCCGGGCCTACCGGGCCGACTGCAGGGCTTGGCCCCGGTCATCGGGAACACCCCGGCCACGCTGCGCTGCGCTGCTCGCCTCGAACATCCAAGGATACACTCAATCCCAAAATATGCACGTGTGCATGCGGGTCTGCGTGTGAGAGAGCGGTAGAGTATGTAAGAGTGCCTATATTTGTGTGTGTGTGTGTGTGTGTGTGTGTGTGTGTGTGTGTGTGTGTCTGTGCGAGTGCGTGAGTGTGCGTGTGAGTGTGTGAGCATTAATAAGTGTGGATGCAAGTGCGATTGAATGTATCTGTGTCTCTGAGTGGGAGAGTGCATGTGGGTTTGTGAAGGATAGTGTTTGCGTCTGTGCGTGTGTGTGGCTGTTTGTGGGAATGTGAGAGAATATGTGGTATGTGAGTTTGTCAGAGTGTTGTCACACCAGTACTACCCTACAGTGCGTCACTCCATCAGTACTACCTCACAGTGTCACTCCATCAATTCCATCCCACATTATGTCACAACAACAGTACTACCGCACAATATGTCACCCCATCAGAACTACCCCAGAATGTGCCATTACTTCAACACTACCCAACTTTAGGTTACTCCATCAATACTACTTCACAGTCTGTCACTCCATCAGTACTACATGTTACTCCATTAGTCGAACCCAAGAGCGTGTCACTCTCATCAGTACAACCCCACAGTACGTCATTCCATCATTTCTTCCCGAAGTGTTTCATTCTGTCAGTACCACCTTAAGTATGTAATTTCATCAGATCTACCCACAGTTTTTCACCCCTTCAATAATACCATCGAATGTGTCACTATATCAGTACTACCCCAAAATATACCAGTCTTTCACTACTACCTCACAGGATGCTAATCCATAAGTATTATCGCACAGCGTGTCACTCCATCAGTATTACCACATCGTCGGCTACTCCATCATTACTGCATCACAACGTGTCATTCATTCGGTACTATCCCATAGAATGCCATTGCATCAGTACTAGCAAATGGATAGTCATTCCATCAGTACTATCCCACAGTTTGTCATTCGATCAGTTCTCCCCCTCAGTGTGTCACTCCATCAGAACTACACTATAATGTGTCATTACGTCAGTACTGCCCCGTTTAGTTTCACTCCATTAATACTATCTGACAGTGTGCCACGACATCAGTACTACCATATCGCTTGTTCCTCCATCAGTACTACCGCACACTGTGTCACTCTATCAGTAATACACCAAAATGTTTTACTCCATCAGTGCCCGCCCACAGTTTGTCACTTCACCAGTACAACCCCAAAGTGTATTACTCCATCTGTACTTCCACATTGTGTCACTCCATCAATACTACCCCACTGGCTATCACTCCATCAATACAAGCCTACAGTGTGTTAGACGATCATTACTAGAACACACTATGTCACTCCATCAGTACAACCCCAGCGCGTGTCACTTCATCGAACTACCGCACTGTATACCATTCCATCAATACACACCCACGGTGTTTTTCAACATCAGTACCACGTTGTGTATCATTCCATTAGTACTACCACACAGGGTGTCACCCTATCAGTACTATCAAACGGTGTGTCACTCCATCGGTACTACACAATGAGTCCTTCCATCAGTACTACCCCACAGTGTTATAATCCATCAGTATTACCCAGGAATGTCTCTCCAACAGTGCTACACCGCAGGGTGTCACTCAATCAGTACTATCCCACAGTATGCCATTGCGTCAGAACTGCCACATAGTGTGTCAATCCGTCAGTACTACCACAAAGTGTGTCACTCCACCAGCACTACCCACAGTGTGTCACTGCATCAGTACTAAAATATTGTTTGTTACTCCATTTGTACTACCCTACATTGTGCCACTCCACCAGTGCCTCCCCACAGAGCGTCGCACCATCAGGAATATCACTCGGGTTATCGTCGCATCAGTACTACGCCAGCGTGTGTCACTCCATCAGTACAATCCAGTGATTATCACTCCATCAGTATGCCACGCAGCGTGTCACTCCATCAGTACTACCCCACAGTGTCAACCGATCAGTACTTCCTCGCAGTGTCACTCCATCAGTATTCCCCACAGTATGTCACTCCATCAGTATTCCCCACAGTATGTCACTCCAACAGTAATTCCCCACAGTTTACCTCTATTAGTATTTCCCCACAATGCCTCACGCCATTAGTACTACCCGATGTTTATCATTCAATCAGGACTATCCCAGTGTGTCACCCTATAAGTGCTGCCACAAATTGTGTCACTCCATCAGTATTGGCGTTCAGTCTGTCACTGCATTAGTACTACACCACAGTTTGTCATCACAATAGTACTACCGCTCAGTGTGTCACTCCGTTGGTGAAACCACACAGTGTCTCACTGCATCAATACAACTCCATGGTGTTGCACTCCATCAGCACTACCCAATATCATGTCACTCCAGTGTAACCCTAGAACGTGTCACTCCATCAATGCTTCCCGAAGTATCTTCTTCCATCAGTACTCCCCAAAGTGTTTCACAACATCAGGACTATCTCAAATGTGTCATTCCATCCGCATTACCCCACAGTGTGCCAACCCATCGCAGCGACTCCATAGTGTGTAATTCCATCACTATTTCACCACAGTTTTTCATCGCAACGGTACTACCGCAGAGCGTGTCAGTCCGTCAGTATTACTGCGTCACTCCAACAGAATGTGCTATTACATCCGTGCTACCCCACAGTGTGTCATTTCATCAACACACCTCCACAGTACGTCATTAGATCAGTACTACTCCACAGTGTTACACTCCATCAGTACAACACTGGAGCGTGTCACTCCATCAGTACTACCCTACAATATGTTATTCCATCAGTATTACACCACAGTGATGCACTCCATCAGTACTGCCTTGAGCTTGTCATTCCATTTTGTACAACCACACGGACTCGTTCAATTAGTATTACCCAACAGTGTAACTCTCCATCTGTACTGCCCCACCGTCAGTACTTACCATTCCACAATGTGCGACCCGACAGTACCACCAAAGATTGGGTCAATACTTCAGTACTAGCCCACTGTGCGCCATTCTGTCCACACTACCCCCAGTGTGTCATTCAATCAGCACTACACCGAAGTATCTCACTCCGTCAGTACAACCGCGCAGTGTGTCAGTCCATCAGTAATATGCACCGTGTGTCACTCCATCAGTACTGCTCCACAGCGTGTCACTCCATCAGTTTTACCCCACGGGATGTAGTTGCACACTGAAGTAGTACTGACGGAGTGACAAACTGCGTGGTAGTACTGATGCAATGACCTCACAATTTGTCACTAATTCATTGCTATTCCATTGTGTGTCACTCCGTCAGTACTACTACGCAGTTTGTCATAACAACAGTACTACACATTGTGCCACTCCATGAGTATTACCCGCAGTGTGTCACTACATCAGTAGAGCCCCACGGTGTATCATTCCATCAGAACAACTGCAAAGTGTGTCACTTCATCAGTACTACTTCAAATTGTGTCACTCCATCTGTACCAAACCACAGTATGTTAATCCACCCGTACTGCATCAACTGGTGTCACTCCATCAGTACTACATCGCATTGTGTCACTCCATCAGTACTACCCCACATTGTGTCACTCCATCAGTGCACTGCACGGTGTGTCACTCCATCAGTACTACTGCGCAGTGTGTCACTTCACCAATACAACTTCAAAGTGTTTCACTCCATCTGTACCAATCCAGTGTGATAATCCACCATTACTACCATACATTGTGTCACTCCATCAGTTCCACTGCACAGTGTGCCACTCCATCAGTAATGACCCACAGCGTGTCACGTCGTCACTAAAACCCACACTATGCCATTACATCATTACAAACACACATGGTCACACCCTCAAACACAGTCAAACACGCACACACACATACCCGCGCACGAAGACACACACAGTCTCTCAAATGCAATCACAAACAATCAAATATACTCTCACACATTCTCACATACAATCACACGTACACATGCACTCACATTAACAGATATTCACACGCACTAGCACGAAGAGACACGCACTCATTCGCACACACTTACACACGAACACATTCTCTGACAACACCATCATATTCTCTCCCACACACACACACACACACACACACACACACACATTATCAAAGAATTACATACTCAAACACACTGGCAAACTCACATCCCACATATTCTCTCACATTCTCACAAACAGCCACACACACGCACAGACGCAAACACTGTCCTTCACAAACCCACATGCACTCTCCCACTCAGAGGCACAGATACATTCAATCGCACTTGCATCCACACTTACTAATGCTCACACACTCACACGCACACTCACGCACTAGCACAGACAGACACAGACACACAAATATAGGCACTCTTACATACTCTACCGCTCTCTCACACGCAGACCCGCATGCACACGTGCACATTTTGGGATTGAGTGTATCCTTGGATGTTCGCGTCGAGCAGCGCAGCGCAGTGTCGCCGGGAGTGTTCTCGGTGAGCGGGGCCAAGCCCCTCAGTCGGCCCGGCTCGCCCACCGCGGATGGCGATGAGAACGGCGCCTCGGGAGCGAGGTGGGAGCCGCGAGGAAACGCAGAGAGCGAGGTGGACCGTCGGAGAGCGAGGAAGGCCGCCGAGAACGAAGGGGCGACCCGCGGTGCGGCGGCAGGCTGGAGATACAACTATCCGGCCAACGTTTGTAACTTTGTCGGCGTCAAAATGTGGCGACACTTTTGTACTGCCTAGGTGAGGTCTTCTACATGATGTTACCGGGTTGTCTGCAAAACTAAGCATTTCACTCTACCTGGGTACGTGATAATAAGGTATCACTGAATCATTGAAATTCCTGCAACCGCATACACTAACGCATACGCACACACACCGACTCATGTGCACAATCTCACACATTCACACTCGCACACGCGTGCTAATACACTCTTGCACGGACTCGCACACTCACACTGTCAAACACAATCAATATCCAGTGCGAGTCAGGCTGCACCTCTGGAGAAATCTAGTTGAGTATGTCAGTTCAGTGCAGTTTATTGTCACGTGTACCGAGGTACCGTGAAAAGATTTTGTTGCATGCCACCCAGTCAGTGGAAACAAAATACATTATTACAGTCGAGCCATTTACAGAGTATAGATACATGATAAGGGGATAACGTTCAGTGCAAAGTAAAGCCTGCAAAATCCGATCAAGGATAGTCCGAGGGTCAACAAAGAGGTAGATAGTAGTTCAGCACTGCTTTCTCGTTGTGGTGGGATGATTTCGTTGCCTGATAACAGCTGGGAAGACGCTGACCCTGAAACTGGAGGTGTGCATTTTCACACTTCTATACATTTTGCATAATGGGAGAGAGGAGAAGCAGGAGTGGCAAGGGTGCGACTCGTCCTTGATTATGCTGCTGGCCTTGCCGAGGCGGCGTGGTTTATAAACTGAGTTAATATATGGGAGGTTGCTTTGTGTGATGGTCTGGACAATTCGCAGCAATTTCTTGCGTTCTTGTATGGAGCTGTTCCTAAACCAAGCTGTGCTGCATCTTGATAAAATACTTTCTATGGTGCATCTGTAGATGTTGGTGAGAGTTGTAGAGGGCACGCCGAACTGGCTAACCCTGCTAAGGACATGGATGGGTGAAGTTTCGGTTCGGGACCTTTCTTCAGACTGATTGTGGTGGGACGGGGGAACAGCAGGACAAAGCGAGTTGAACGATGAGCGGACGAATACCGTTTTCATTGTCAGGTGCGAGGTAAGGGTTGAGCAGGATGGAATTATAAAGAAAGAGGAAGTAATATCGGTTGAAGATGTGGTGGAGGGGATATATTGGTGCGAGTCCGGATGAAGCACGAGGAAGAGCGAGGGGGAAGTGGGAATTTGCACTTAGTTACCTAACATTGGATAATTCGAAGTTCATACCATTAGGAGTTCTCTGCCACAGAAGGCAGTGGAGGCAATTCTCTGAATGCACTCAAGAGAGAGCTAGATAGAGCTCTTAAGGATTGCGGAGTCAGGGGGTATGGGGAGATGGCAGGAACGGGGTAGTGATTGAGAATGATCAGCCATGATCACATTGAATGGCGGTGCGTACAGGCTCGAAGGGCCGAATGGCCTCCTCCTGCACCTATTGTCTATAGTCTATTGTTGCAAGGCACCAAGGGCGGAATATGAAGTGGCGTTCTTTCAGTTTGCATGTCGCTTCAGTCTGGCAATGGAGGAAGCAAACGGACAGAAAGGTCAGTGTGGGAAGACGAGTTACAACGGGAAGATCCGGGAGGCCTTGACGGAACGACGGTAAGTGTTGGGCCGAACGGTCGCCGAGTCTCCACTTGACCACGTCGATGCAAAGGAGACCATATCTGGAACACCGCATGCAATAGAAGGGATTAGATGAGGTGCATGTGAACATCAGCCTCACCTGGAAGGGCTATTGAAGTGTGAGGGAACGGGGTAGAGAGACATTCCATGGTGGCTGGCCGTTTTAACCGCACTTCGCAATAAAGGCCTTGGAGAGGGAGGTGAGGGCGAGCAGGAGGAGTGTTGGGGAAAAGAGAGAGACAGATACGGAGTACAGTGATGAAGGAAGAGATAGCGGAGAAGACGAAAGAAGAGATGGAGGGAGAGTTCAGTAACAAAGGGAGAGTGGGAACATGAAAAGTGAGCGGAGTTCAGATCGCGTGGGTTGGCAAAACGGAGCGATGGAAGGGTCAGATAGATAGAAAGAAACGGAGGGATAAATGCAATGGGAGTGAGAAGGAGGGGGGGTTAGGAGAGAGCGGTTGACAGAGAGATGGCGGCGTCGAGAGGAAGATTAGAGATGGTAGGAGAGAGTGATAGTTCAGAGAGAGCGACAGCAGTAAGGATGGAGGGAGAGAGAAAGGGAGGAGGGAGATGTGCCGCATCATTCGCTGTTTTATTTGGGTTTCGGACAATTCTGAAGCCACAATGTTTCTGTTCTCTGAGTGTCGTGAGTCTTTCGGTCGTTCCTGCTCAGAGGTGACGAAGGCAGAGAATGTTATTGTCCCGGCGCAAAATCAGACCGACTGCAGGCAAGCAAGGAGTGAATGGTTACCAGCCTCGCCGGGAGTGTGGGGGTAAGGTTGCAATCAGTTAAGCCGCGATCATATTGAGCGGTGAAGCAGAGTGGACGGGGCATTTTATTGCGAGGTGGTCTGTTGAACTAATTCCTCAACCTGTGGACAAATGTCGCCCAGTCCACCTTCAAACTGGGCATCAGAAGCCCTGAGAGGGTCCCTGGAATTTGGGATTGCCTTAGTGAATGAAGCGGATTGAAGGAAATCAGACAAACAACATGAGGCGGAGAGTTGGACCTGGTGGAGTTTGAAACAATATCCCCTTTGCTGGAACAATGCCGCTCCCAATTTCCATCCCTCAGTATCGCCACCATTCCCAGTCTTTGGAGTTTCTCAATCAATTCCCTGAATAAATCACGACCTGTCTCAGCAGGGATTTCATTTGGCTGATGTCATCTGTTTGCGAATCATTTCAAAATCTCTATTTTTAAACTCTGCTAAAACTTTACGGTCCCGGTGGTACGGAAAATGGTATAAAATCTCCAGGAATGTTCTGCCCCGGCATTTCATTCCGAGAGATTAACGATAGCTAACGAGGACACGTCGCTGGGTAGAGAAAATGTGGGAAAAGGTTTGGGAATATTACGCCGTGGAGAAAATCTTGTACGTGATCATTGCTGCCGTTGGAGTCCCTGGTAAGTGAGCAGAACAATTCAAAATTTATAACTCCGTCTGTGCACCGGTGTTGCCCTGAATCTGATTCTGTTACAAGATTCCCAACTGATAATCGTTGTTCAAGTATATGTGAAGTATATCAATCCTCTCAGTGAAATATTTTTGAATTAACGCTGTGATTTTTCTTATTTTCAGACAGCCGAAACTAACCCTCTTTTTCTCCCACTGCCGGGACCCACTAGAATGTTGTTCCTGCCTTCAGTGGGACCTTGCCCAGAGTTGTCCCAGTGCTCGGGACAGGCAGCTCTCCGGGACGGTGTGACTGGGAGGGGTTTACATTGTGAAGTTCACTGTGTCTGAGTTATTGATCAGAGTGAACACCCGCTCAT